>NC_046159.1:74466597-74766597 GCF_011064425.1 Rattus rattus
CAGAGCACATCCCAAGAGGTTATAAAGCAATTAACCAAAGGTCATAAAAAAGGAACTAAAGATTTACTATAGGTGCTAGGACAGAAGATAAAACATTGACTTGGTTCATCTGTACAAAACTTCACTAATAACTTAGTTATTATGGTTTTCAACTTTCAATGAACCTATGGAGATGTGACAGGTGATGAGTGTTTAACCAGATAATTATTCCTAATGGATATGCATGTAAACACTCTCTGTTGTAAACCTCTACTTCAGTTTATGATTTGATTTTATGTGTGAACTTGTATTGAACTTTTTATCATGTGTTCTGAAAAGATGTATATGTGTAGGGGACAAAGAATAGTCAGAACTGAGCTGAAGAGAAGTTTTTAGACAGAACACTTTTTAAACAGAACTGAACTCAAGAAGAACTAAAAAGTATAGGCATAGTATTGGGAGAGAAGGCATTGAGAGTAAGAGCATTATTGTGACATCAGAGCAGGAGAAGAGAGCAAGATTAGAAGGAGACTGCAGAGTAGAATAACTTAGAAACTATAGGTAACATTAAAAAACTACGAGCAATGTGCAGACTGAAAGAGGAAAAAGTAGAAGTTGCAGAGAGAGAGAGCAGGACCAAGCAGGCTTCTTCTTACCATGGGACAGAACAGGTCTTTATTTTTATTGGATTTTTTTAAAATTTACATTTCAAATGTTATCCCCTTTCCTGGTTTCCCCTCTGGAAACCCCATATCCCATCCTCTTCTCCCTGCTTCTATGAGTGTGCTCTCTCACCTGCCCACCCACTCACTTTTGTCTCCCCACCCAGGCATTCCCCTATACTGGGGCACAGAGCCATCACAGAACCGCTCCTCCCATTGATGCCCAACAAGGCCATCCTCTGCTACATATGCAGCTGGAGCCATGGGTCTCTCTATGTATACTCTTTGGTTGGTGGCTTAGTCCCTGGGAACTCTAGGGTGTCTGGTTGGCTGATATTGTTGTTCTTCCTATGGGGTTTCAACCACCTTCAGCTCCTCCATTGGGGAACCTGTGCAGAGTTCAATGGTTGGCTGCAAGCATCTGCCTCTGTATTTGTCAGTCTCAGAGCCTCTCAGGAGACAGCTATATTAGACTCCTGTCAGCATGTACTTCTTGGCATTCAAAATAGTGTCTGGGTTTAGTGACTGTATATGGTGGGGCAGTCTCTGGATGGCCTTTCCTTCACACAGTCTTCAGTCTCTGTATTTCCTCCTGTGAGTATTTTGTTTCCCCCTTCTAAGAAGAACTGAAGCATCCACACTTTGGTCTTCCTTCTTTTTGAGCTTCATGTGGTCTGTAAACTGTATCTTGGGTATTCTGAGCTTTGGGGCTAATATCCATTTATCCGTGAGTGAATGCATACCATACGTGTTCTTTTGTGACAGGCTTAGTCCTATTAAAGGAACAAAGCTTTCTTGTTACAAACTTGGGTTTAATTCATTTAGCATTAAAAGGGTAGAAGCTTTTTCTTTCTTTATGCAATAAAGATTGGAGCTCATTTTTCATCCAGAATGAGTGAGTTCTTTCTGCATCGGTGCTTGGTCTTTTGCTCCATATGCATATGTAAGTATGGATGTGTGTGTGTAGTTATGAGAATTTATGCATGTGTGTTTATATGTAGGTAATTGTGAGAATGAATACAAACTGAACCCAACTGACTTGAATGGAAATGTATAAATATGCATGTGTGAATCTGTATATGAATTCGTTAGTTTATGCATATTTGCTTATGTAAAAGTTTTTCTTTCTGACAACGCTATATTCTTCTCCTGGTTTAGTAGAAGTTTATTGCTCCAAACTTCCCCCTAGCCTGACAGAAAGAGTCATCTGGACAAAAGGGAAAAGGCTCTAGCAGTTAATCCTTTACTTAATCACTTGCTGTTTTAAGAAGAGGTGCTAAGTGCCAGAGACTACAGTTTCTGGCCTCAGAGGAACACAGAAGACAGGTCAGCTACAGTTGCATAGTCACTTAGACTTAGATAAGTAAATTTTTTATTAACCCTCCACTGACACTCTTCTCCCTTCTGCCTCAAGAAGAACCAACAAGAAAGAAGATCCTGTCCAGGGCTGGCCACCTCCTCTGGCAGTTTTGTTTATTGTTGTTATGTTCTGTTTCGTTTGTTTTTCTCTAGACAGGGTCTCTCTGTGTAGCCTTGGCTGTCTTGGAACTCATTTAGTAGACCAGGCTGGCCTGGAACTCAGAGATCCACCTGCCTCTGCTCTCTGAGTGCTAGGATTAAGGGCATGAATCACCATGCTCAGTTCTTTTTGAGTCTTTGAAATTTCTAAAATGTTAATAATTATTTTAACACTGATGCTATTCTATGTTATGTAGAATTGATGAAAACAGTTATGTTGTAAACAGAATGAACCATGATTCAAAGGGTGGTATATTAGATAATTTTGATTGCCAACTTGATTACACATGTATGTTGGTGTCCCCAGAGGCCAAAAGGGGGCATCAGATTTTCCTGAAACTAGAATTACAGGCAATTGTGAGCCATCCAATGTTATACTGGCAACCAAACTTCAGTCCTCTGCATAAGCAGTAAGTGCTCTAAACCACTGAGCATTTTTTTTCTAGCACCAAACACTTTTCCTTTAACTTGCTTGTTGTTAGGTGTTTAGTTGTATAAACAAGAAAAACAACTAGTAGAGATGGTGAGGTTTCTATATTTGTCTTTAACTAGTAAAATGATGACATTAGTGGACCATGATAGAGTCACATAATGTGAACCTAGCAACCCCAATTAACAATAACAAGAACACAAACAGATACTTTAATAATTACTGCTGAAGGGGAAGGAGAGGGTTGTTTTTAATGGGTACAAAGTTGCTATTTGGCTGACATAAAGATTCTAGAAATAGATCCTAGTTACAGTTGCATAAGTAACCCACAAGGATGGTACAAAAAAAGAAATGAAATGACAAAAAATAGAACACAGAAAACAAAACATAAAATGTCATATTTAAGCTGAATGTATCAGGAAGTACATTAAATATAAATTTTCATTATAAATACTGCAATGAGAAGATTAAATTGGCAAAGTAAATTTAAAATTAAACCCAACTCCATGAGGGACTACAGTATACTTACTGTAAATATGATAAAGGCATAGTAAATGTAAAAGCATGTAAAAGGCTATATCATGCAAACATTAATCAAAAGAAATCAACAATTACTGGTTGATACTGCGTGAAGAAACTTCAGAGTCAAGAAAACTATTAGAGACACAGGCAGGCTCTTTATCAGGAAAAGATCACTCAAGTGAGAAGCATAGGAATGTAAAGTAGGTAAGTACTAGATAAAAAGCATAAAATGAAAACACTAATAGAACTAGGAAAAAAGACCAATGACATTTATAATTCTCAATCTGTCAGTAATTTATAGAACAACTAGGTAGAAAACTTGTAAGGGCTTAGAGGTCAAAATCATGGGCAAGGAGATGGTGGGAAAAGCGCCTGTCACCTAAGCACACAACCCAAATTTCCATCCTCAGGACCCAGGAAAAAAGCTACGGATGATGATGGTACACCCGTCTTCCTCCCGCCCTGGGGGAAGGTATTGAGCCAGACGCCCTGGAGCCTAGCCAAACCGGGGGACTTCAGGTTCATTGAAAGATCATGTCTCTAAAAAAAGAACTGTGTGTGTGTGTGTGTGTGTGTGTGTGTGTGTGTGTAGAACTGGAAAGATGACTCAGTGGTTAAGAGCACATGTTGCTCCATGTAAGAACCTAGATTCAGTTCCCAGCACCCACATCTTGTTTTTTTAATACTGTGAGTATGTAACCATCCATTACTACAGTTCCAGAGGCTCTCATTCCCTCTTCTCACTCCCACTGGTACCTGGCATGCATGTGGCACACAGACCTACATGCAGACCAATCACTTTTACATGTAAAATAAATAAATCTAAAATAAAGAAATAAGCAAATGTGGAGAGCAATTAAGGAAGAACACTCAACACTGGCTTCTAGCCACATGTGGACAAAACATGCATGCATCCCACAGGTGCACCCCCACAGGTGCACCCCACAGGTGCACCCCTACAGGTGCACCCCACATGAAAATGCATGAAAACAGGGCTGGAAAGATGGCTCCGTGGGTCTGTCTCCGAGCTTGATGGCAACTCAAGATCAGTCCTTCGACCCTCAGGTAAAAGGGGAATTTATCTACAAGGTAAATCGGGTTCCTCAAGTTGTCCTATAATCTCTACATGTACATATTCCTCAAAATATTTTTTAATTTAATGCATGAGAATATGAATATTTCAAACCAGTTTTTCAATTTATTTTTATTTTAAATTGAGTGTGCGTGTGTGTGTGTCTGTGTGTGTCTGTGTGTGCGCGTGCGCTCGTGCGTGTGCTACAATTAATTTCCTCATCTTCTTTCCCCCCTCCCCATTTTCCTATCAAATAATCAACAGGATATTTCGTGCAAGAGTATTTAAGTACAAAGGTTTGATTGTTGTTCTCCAGCTCAAGACATTTGTCCTGAGGGCTATGAACTGGTTACTTTTCTCTTGCTGTGATAAGACACCAAGCCACAGGCAACTTGAGGAAGAGAGAGTTTAATTTGGCTCATGGTTCCAGAGGGATAAGATCTCATTGTCTATCATGGTAGGGAGGCAGACCAACAAGCTGCAGGAATGGCAGCAGGAGCAGGAAGCTGACAGATTACATCTTTTTTTTTTTTCTTTTCTTTTCTTTTTTTCGGAGCTGGGAATCGAACCCAGGGCCTTGCGCTTGCTAGGCAAGCGCTCTACCGCTAAGCTAACTCCCCAACCCCGACAGATTGCATCTTGAACAGCAAGCATGAAGCAGACAGAAATGAATGACAAGTGCCTGCCCCCAGTGACATGCCTCCTCCAACTAGGCTGCGCCACCTCCTGGAATTGTGTCATTTTACCAGCCTAAAGGTGTAAATTGTTTGTCACTTTAAGTCATTCCAAAGTTGTCACACAATCTGATGCCTTAACAAACACCCTCTCATTTCTGTGAGTCTGGGAGCACTTGGATGGGTATAATTAATCATTGCTCACTGGGCTGTGAGTCAGCTGGGGAAGAGTCTGTTGGTGAGGTCACTCACATGGGTTACACTTACCTTCAGTTCCTCCAGAGGCCACCCTTTCTTCTGCACCACAGAAAAGCTCTTCTCTGTAGGGCACTTGATATGGCAGCCGGCTTCCCTGGGGATGAGCAAACAGGAAGGGGTGAGCAAGACAGCCAACAGCCAACAGCCTGTTTACCACCTCATCTCAGAAGTGACTCACCTGCTGGAATGTCAGTTGTTAGAAGCCAGTGCTAGGTCCAGGCCACAATGCAGGTGAGAAAATCTGACAAGAGCAAGAATGAGGTCAGGCAGGTCACTGCAAGCCTTCCTCAATGCAGTCTGTTTTCTGACCCTGAGGCTGCACATTGCAGTCACATGCAGAGCATACAGCCTTCCAAAGTCTCCCAAAGTCTTACTGGATTGTAGGCGAGTAACTGAACCCTATTCATAGTTGGAACTGTGCTCATCTTTTCTTACTGACTTGAACAAGAAAAGGGTAATGGTCTTCACTATGAAAGAAAGCTATAGGAATTCACACCAATAAAGCCAGCTATATGAATAACATTCTAGAAATAAAAATATAATCAAGGTTTCTTCTGGCTTTTATTTTGAATACCCTGATGCTTTTTGGAGAATTTAATAACCAGATTTTACATATTCTCATTCAACTTCATTTCCATATTTGATTCGGATGTCAAATACCAGGAGATGGAAAGGTAACTTATGCAACTTAAATGTCAGTCAGCTAACCCACGTCACTCTGCTTACAGTTGAGGTGGTGGCACCAAGTAATGTGGATCATTAGTATTTCATGTCACAACTCAACTCCTAACTGCAGTCATCCAATGAGACACAATCAATAAAAACACATTGTTGCATGGAAAGAGAACTCTCCTCATCCAACCACCTCCAGAGCATTGGTCTAATTGTTGTGCACAATGAAAGAAAGCTGGCAGGAACTGCCACAGCTTGAGTCCTCTTGCACTCTAAGCTGCCTCTTTGTGACTCACATTTTCTTAGACATGACAAACACTGCACAGTCAATTCCTGTGTCACTGAGCCATTTCTCTCTTTTAAAGATTTATCTCATTTTACATGTGCGTATGTGAATTTGTAGTGTGTGTGCACACACATGTGCTCATGCATGCTCCTGCATGCACATGAGTGCAGGTGTCCACAGAAGACAGAAGAGGGCATTGGATACCCTGGAGCTGAAGCCACAGATGGTTTTGAACAGCCTGATATGGGTGATTGGGAACTGAGCCCTGGTCCTCTGCAAGAGCTGTGCATGCTCTTAACAGATGGTGAAGCCATCTCTACAGACTCTTCAACAGCTGTTTCCTTGAGAAGTAGAGTACCTTGGCATAAACCAGAGGAACTGAGGCTAAATCAACAGGTCCCACAATATCCATAGGACTTTAGGACACCCAAGGTCACCAACACGTGATGCTCAGGCCCTTATATAAAATGCCTTGGTATTTGCATATGATCTCACAGTTCTCTCCCATACTTTATATCATCTCTCAAGATTGCTAATGCTGGGGCTAGAGAGATGGCTCAGTGGTTAAGAACAATGGCTGCTCTTCCAGAGGTCCTGAGTTCAAATCCCAGCAACCACATGGTGGCTCACAACCATCTGTAAAGAGATCTGATGCCCTCTTCTGGTGTGTCTGAAGACAGCTACAGTGTATATAATAAATAAATAAATCTTTAAAGAAAAGATTGCTAAAGCTAAGTTGATATTATGTTATTATGATATTATGTAGTTGGACTGTATTGTTTAGGGAATAGTGACAGGGAGAAATGTCTGCACCTATTCAATACAGATGTTTTCTTCAAACATTTTCCACATTGAGTTCCTGAATGGAACCCACATTGGTGGAGGACTAACTGTATTGTGATCATATAATTACCAAAATCTATCTCTCCTGTTCCCATCCTAGAGGATCAGAGAGTTTCTTCTCTGTTAAAACTTTGAGGGCATCAAAAGAAACAAGTTTTGAGGTTTGCGTTATCAAAATGAGTAGAGATTCTTAAGTTACTTCATTTATTAGAGATAAAGACTCATTCTTACTTATGGGGAAAACTAAGGAAAGAAAATCCTTCAATGAGCCTAGTAGACATCTTTGAGATAAGTGCTGTTTTTTTAATACTGTGTGTATGTATGTGTATGTGTGCATGTAATGAGTTATTCATGCATGTGAGTAGATGTATATTCATGTGTGAGCCTTGGGTGTCTACTTCAGTCATTCTCTGCTTTATTGTCTGGAGACAGAGTCTCTCAATGAACTGGAAGCTTGCCATTTTAAGTTAGACTGGTTGGCCAGTGAGCTCTTGGGATCCTCTTGCCTGTGCCCCTCAAATCTGAGCTTTGGAGTGCACACACCCAGCTACTCCCATGGGTGCTGAGGACTTGAGTGCAGGTTCTCACGCTTGCATGGTGAGTGCTCTCATCCACTGAGTGGTTTTTTTTCTTTTGTTTTGTTTCATGTTTTTCACAAGAAACTATGAAGGGAAGAATTCACAGAGAGTCAAAGGCATATTATAAATAATAAGTGGATATCTTCTAAAATATGCCTTTTAGGGGTCACCATGCACTGCCCACTCATTAAAGTCAATGGCCTTCCTGTCCCTCTCATCACTGACCCATTGTTCTGGAAAAGGCTTCTCAGCTTTCTGTTATAATTTAAATCCACCCCATCATATTCTTTGCTCACAATCTTCCCGATATTGCTCTGTTTCCCACCCCTTTGAAACTCCCTTGAGTCCTGCTTGGTTCTCAGTGATGACCCATTTCACATGAACCCTCTGATCGATGAATTGCTCTTGTATATGGTTGCAAATTATTCTCTTTTTTTTAAAAAAAAAATTGTTCTTATTGTGTGTGTCTACATCTCTCTCTCTCTCTCTCTCTCTCTCTGTGTGTGTGTGTGTGTGTGTGTGTGTGTTAGCTACATGTATGTATATGCATTATGTGTGCAAGTGGCACAATGAGATCAATGAGGGCATCTGATCCCCTGGAGCTGGAGTTATAGGCAGCTGTAAGCTGCTATGTGGGTAGTGGGAATGGGATCTGGGTTCTTTGCAAGAGTAGCCTAACCCCTGTGCTCCTAGCCCTGAGCCATCTCCCCAGCCTGTTTGGATTCTCAACCTACTCACCAGTTTAGCTATAACCTTTCTGTGTCTAATACCTCAGGGTATTGGTTTCTCAAGCTCAGACCGATCCATCAATCGGAGGGTTCATGTGAAATGGGGCATCTCTGAGGATCAAGCAGGATTCAAGAGGCTTTCCAAGGGGTGGGAAATGGACCAAGATCAAGAAAACTGTGAGCAAAGAGCACCTTTGGAGGTGAAGCAGGTGACAGAATGGGAGTCAGTACTGGCAGTGTCACCACATGGTGGTAAGAGGTGTTGCACATCCTAAATATTTATGGGTATGGGAGCAGGGAAATGGCCTTACTCCATTAAACAGAGGTTTCTGCCTGCCTTAGAGCAAAATTAAAATTCCAGAACACAATTAAGAAGTATTTGGTTCACATGCAACTTGACAATCACCTACATTGATGTTTCACAGCATCTTGCTAGAAATGTTATGTGTCTCAAGTATTATATAATGTGACATGCATGTGTATGTTTTCTATGACATATATGGATTTATTTCATCGTTCTTCTGTTTCCAATATTTTATACCTTTTAAAATGTCTTGAATTTTTACTTAAGCAAGGTCATTTGGTGGGCAGTTTCTCAAGTTACCTACCTTTCCTAGTATCATTTATTTATTTTAAATATGTGTGTGTGCTTGCCTGTCCATGTAGGGAATGTGCATGTGAGCACAGTTGCCTAGGGAAACCAGGAAAGGACATCAGATCCACCAGCGTTGCAGTTACAGGTGGTTTTGAGGCACAGACATGTTGATATCACTGGTGTGTGTGTGTGTGTGTGTGTGTGTGTTTTCATGATTGACCTCAATTTAACTCTCTAAGACATTACTTTAGCAGTATTACCCTAGCTATAGGTTAATCTATTAATTTTTTTGTCAAAGATGATTTTTTAAATTAATGCATCTTTGCTTTGAGTAATACTTTTATTATTCCTTCCTTGCTTTAAGTTTCATCTTTTTCTAGTGCTTTGAGGTAGACACTGATGGCTCTAGAGCTTTTGCTCTGCTCTAACCTGGGTGTTTGAGTTACTGAATTATCCCACAGTACTGCTGAGAGCATGCCCCAGACATTTTAATGATTGTACTTTCATTTTCCTTCAGTTCAAAAATACTTGCAATCTCCACTTTGATTTCTTCTTGAGTCATTATTTTGTTCCTGAGTGTTTGGGGTCTTTCCAGCAAATTTTCATCAGGCATTGGTACAAGACGTACTTTGTATAATTTGAGTTCATTTTACTTTATTGACACTTGTTTTATGGACCAGAATATATTTTGATAACTGTTACCATGGACACATGAAAAGAATGCATAGTCTGATACTGTTGGATGGAGACACTTATAAATGCCAATATATGAGGTTGATTGACTGGAGTGTCAGCTGTGGAATTCTCTGAATAAAATTGTAGCTTCCAGGGTGGGTACATAAATCTCTAAAGGTATGCAAAATATTTATTGGACATATTCCAAAAATAATTTAATAAATGATATGTATATAAATGTCCTTAAGATAAATAAGAAACTAAGTTTAGTAATGTGTACAGACTGATAATGTCATAAGCATTTTTTTATACATTGTAACATTTGGGTTGACTTCCAAAATGGCTGGTACTGGAAGTGTTTTAACTTTGGATTATACAGGTCAGATTTGCATCTGTGAGACAAAATACCTGAGGACAATTTGTTGAAAGGAAGAAAAGTTTTTGGCTCATGGTTTCCAAGATTTCAGTCTAAGGGATACTTGACTCAAGGGCTTTGGACCTGTGATGTCACAGTAGATCATGGCCAAGCATGTGGCAGAGACCATTGTCCTTGAGAAAGCTGTGCAATGAAAGGGAAGGTCAGGAAGTAGTCACAGTCTCAACAATCCCTTCAAGGACACATTTCCAAGCCTGGGCAGTAATTCTAGATTCAAACTGTAGCCGATTTTCAAAATTTGGAATATTTACATGTTCATTCATCTCGGAGATGGAACTCAAATCTGTTCACTTATGTCTCAAGCATACCTTCTAAACATGGGCTGAAGGTAATTTTCTATGCTTAATGATCTTGTGTTTGAAGTGAAGTTTGTGTGTTGCACCTTCAGGGGCTGAGTTCCCTCCCAGGGGGGTGGGGCAGGATAGTATGTTGAGGAAACTATTTTGTGCAACTGTCTTAGACATAGTCCATCTTCCACCTGACACATTCTGGATTGGAAACCTTGGGCAGGTATATTCAGATTAGTGATGCTCAACCTCTCCAACAGTACATTTCTATGGGATTCATGAACATGGTTGATTTTGTTTTTTTGAAGGACAAAACTAGACATAGTGGTACTTGCCTATAACCCTGGCCCTTGGGAACTAGAGGCAGGAGGATTAGGAGCCCAAGGTCATCCTTAGCCACACAGTAACTATGAGGTACTTGAGACCCTTTCTCCAAAAATCGGACAAGGGCCTGCAGTGACAGATCTTATACAATACTTGGTCTTGAGGTGGGGTGACACCATGCAATCTTTGGTCCCACACGGAGGTTCACAAGCATAGTCTTTCTCTGGAGAACCCCTGAAATAATTTCCACGTCTTGGGAAAACTCTAACTGGGAATTATTAAGGTGTAAATGTGACAACCTGAAAATAACTGCCAATTTTCTTTTAAATAGGTGATAGTATATTCTTCTGAAGATCTTTTATTTTGGTTATCTTCTTAGCTAAAACTTTTGTATAGTTCCTCCTCCCTACCACACTTATTTTTTTAACTTTATGCATACAGATCCGAACATCACAAATTCCTGCCAGTGAGGTTCTGACAAGCTTGATACACAGTGCATGTGTGCAGCTGTAGCGCTCTTCCTCATTTAAAATTCAAATGTCTCAGAGCCATCTGCTACTTAGTTAAAATTAGCTTACCTTTCTTGAAATGAATGTCCTAAGTGCCTTTTCATAAAATGTGAAAACTCTGGAGAGAAAAAAAAAAAAAAAAAAGCAAACAGACATTTTTGTTAAATTACTTGCTCAAGACAAAATGAAATTTGGCTTTCAGAAAGTGGAAGAAGTAGACTAGTTTTTATAGCGTATCAATTGATTATCATTAATGATATTTACAATATGAAAATTTGCCAGCAATTTTGTTAGAAAGAAAGCTATTAAAATTATAAACAAAATAAGATGGTGGATTTAAAAAGGATGAAAACTGTTAGTTTGTGGGTTACTTCTGAGATTATTTTATGTATATGAGAGTTTTGCCTGCACACACGTATATGTACCACATGTGTGCCTGGTGCCCACAGAAGTCAGAAAAGAACATAGATCCCTGGAACTAGAGTTATAGGTGGTCGTGAACTACCATGTAGGTGCTGGGAACTGAACTCGGGACCTCTGTAAGAGCAACAAGTGCTCTTAACTTCTGAGACATCGCTTTATCCCCAAAACTGTTATTTTGAAACTAAGGTTGAGAGAGAGAGAGAGAGAGAGAGAGAGAGAGAGAGAGAGAGAGAGAGAGAAGAAATCTGTCTCTCTTTTTTTTTTTTTTTTGGTTCTTTTTTTCGGAGCTGGGGACCGAACCCAGGGCCTTGCGCTTCCTAGGTAAGCGCTCTACCACTGAGCTAAATCCCCAGCCCACTGTCTCTTAATTGAACCCTGTGACTGTGCTTTTGCTGGTCCAACACAAATTTTATTTTTAACTAAAGTAAGGCAATTTCTTCTCTTTTATTTTTATTTTTGGTTTTTTTTTTTTGGGGGGGGGGCAGAGTCTTTCTACATAGCTCTGGCTGTGCTGGAGCTCACCAGGGTGACCAGGGTGTTCTGGAACTCACAGAGATCCACCTGCCCCAGCCTCATATTAAAGGCGTGTGCTGGGCTGGAGAGATGGCTCAGCGGTTAAGAGCACTTTCTGCTCTTCCAGAGGTCCTGAGTTCAATTCCCAGCAACCACATGGTGGTTCACAACCATCTGTAATGGGATCTGATGCCATCTTCTGGTGTATCTGGAGACAGCTACAGTGTACTTGTATATGATAAATAAATAAATCTTAAAAAAAAAGAGGCGTGTGCTTTTTTTTAAAAGAAAATATATCATTTACTCATTTAAGGAGCTAAAATCGCCAGCAAAATGTCCATTTCTTTTCCACAAATAGCTTTTTCCCCATAGAACTTACAGAGAGGCAGAGCAGTAAAGCTCAGCTAAGGTGTAGTCAGACGTTCAGTCACAACATCCTCTTCTCTGATCACCTCCTCAGGTTGAGCAGACAGCTCGATGAGTCTCCCACAGTCCGTCTCTTGTGGTTTCCCTGCACGGGTTTCACAGAGACATGCAGGACCTCTCCTCACCTTCAAATGAGATACATCAAGATCTCCTGTGGAAAGTGCCAGCGTGGTGAAATAACGCCACTCAGCCCAGCAATTGGGAGGCAGATGCAGTTGAAGCTCTGTGGTCTATAGAGAGAGTTCCAGACCAGCCAAGGATACAGAGAGAAACCCTGTCTCAAAGACAAACTAACCAACCAATCAAATAAAAACCTTTTCTTTTAGCAACATTATTTGTTGTAAATGTCTGTTTCATATAAATCCAAGAACCTTGTCACTTGCTCCTAGGGATCAAATGGGTTGTTTGGCTAGTGGGCAGCTCCTTATTTTAAAAGCTGACATCATTTGACTCTCACCACTGCGCCATCTCATTTCCTAAATGACAAACAACTGCTACTTCAATACAGTAAAGAAGAGGACGAGGAGATGGAATCCAGTGTTCAACTGTTGTAAGACAACAGTTCTCTAGAGTCACAGAACTTATGGGTAGTCTCTTTACAGTAAGAGAATTGGTTGATGACTTACAGTCTGTAGCCCAACGCTCCAACAATGATCAGCAGCAGCTCTGAATGGAAGTCCAAGGGTCTAGTCTCAGTCCCACGAGGCAGGCAGGCAGGCAAAAAAAGAGAGAGACCCTTCCTTCTTCCAATGTCCTTATGTAAATCTCCAGCAGAAGATGTGTCCCATATTGAAGGTGTGTACCACCACGCCTGGGTCTGGGACTTGCTTTGTCCCAGGTGACCTTGAACTCAGAGATCGCCAGGCTTTAAGATCAGGATCAAAGGTGAGCCTTCCAATTCCAGATATAGTCAGGTTGACAGCCAGGAATAGCCATACAACTGTATTATTGGGGCTTTTTATGAAAAGGGTAAAGGTTTTGCAATTGCCTAATATGTTGAAAAGCTAGAAATTACCTTTTTGATCAACAGAAAGAGAACCCAACAGTCCAAATTGTATTGTAGAAAGTGTCTAGGGCAAACCACACCCCACCCGCCACACTGTCACCGCCACAGCCAGAGAATGTCTGTTTTCTGGTGGGGTCTTTGCGTCTTTCCTCTTGTGAAGATGGCCTTCCACCCTGCTACCTCTCCATCTTTACACGCCATCCTCACATTCTGGTTGCAACTTCAGAAGTCAATTCCATTGCTCCCTCCCTCTCCTAACTGCTCAATCTCCTCTTTTTTACTAAGGTTCATGTCTCCGTAACTTAAATAAGGGAGCAAAAACATTAATCTTGATGCTGATATCTTTCTGTTTTTGGTGATATTTTTATTTTTTATTTATATGCATGTGTGTGTTTGTCTATTTATTTGTGTCTCTGTCCATCCATCTGTCCATCTGTACGTGCGTGGGTGTCCTCAGAGGTCAGAGGCCTCTGACACCCTGGAGCTGGAGTTATAGGCAACATGAGTCATCCATCCTGGATTCCATGAACTGAACTCAGGTTCTCTGCAAAAGCAGTCCGTGCTCTTAATCACTGAGCCGTTTCCAGCCTTTCACTGGTGTGTCTTAAAAGCAAAATCTAATAACTTGCTCCCATCTCCTCAACTCTGCGATCTGGCTTTCCTCCCCATTTTGGAATACTCTCTCCTTGAAGACCCACATCTTCCCTGTATACCCCTGAGTTCTCTTTTACCATTTTCTTCCTTGGCTCTCCTTCTTATAAACCATCTACCCCTGTCAGTGATCACTGAACCACTTTCCGGATGTTTCTATCCATATGCCAACAAATTTCAAAATCTGTGTCCCAGTCAGCACCACTTTCCAGATCTCAGAACTAAGTACCGAGCTATTAGACTGTCCTCTTTACCTGGCATGCCACAAACACCTTGAGTTGAGAATCTCCAAAGGGATGCTGTTAGCTTTCCTGTGATGCCATCTCCTGCTCCCCACTCCTATGCTTTGTGTTAGTTAGTCAGTCAGGAAGGTAGGTAGGTAGATAGGTAGGTAATAGTAGCTTAGCTACCCAACTACCATCTGTCTCAACCACAGTCCCCAGGACCCAGTGTGACCCCAGCTCATTTCTTACCTGTGCTATCACCACAGTCTTTTGTTTGTTTGTTTGTTTGGTATTTTGTTTAACCTAGAAATCTGCCTTCCTCTCAAACCACCTGAGTCAGGTGGAAGAACGCAAGCCGTCTTATCTGAATAGGTATTAAGCCCTGTTAAAGTTATTTTTATGATAGATCTTGGTTATAAATGCTATTAGTAGTGTTTTCCCCTCCTCTTTAAAAAAAGATTTACTTATTTTTTTATGTGCATGAGTGTTTTGTTTGCCTGGTTCATGCTTGGTATCCATGGAGGTTAGAAGAGGGCATCAGATCCCTTGGAACTGGAGTTACAAATGGCTATAAGCCACCATTTGGGTTCTGGGAACCAAACCCAGGTCCCTGTAATGAAACCAGTGCTTTTAACTGCTGAGCCATCTCTCTAGTTGTCCAGGTCCAGCCTCAACACAGGATCTGGGTTTTCAACAATTAAGGCTAAGAGTGAGTGTCAAGTTAAGGAGATGGCAACTGGGGGTTGGGGATTTAGCTCAGCGGTAGAGCACTTGCCTAGTCAAGGCCCTGGTTCGGTCCCCAGCTCGAAAAAAAAAAAAAAAAAAAAAGGAGATGGCAACTGGAAAAATAATAAGACAAAGTAAGATGCTGGGGATTCCGCAGGTTTTTAAACAAAAAGGGGAACATCCTCAGTCAGGTGTGTGCTTTTCTTCTGGAAATCCTGGGCACTTAAGTTGTAACTGTCCTCAGAGATCTATTGGGGGAAGTGCCCATGTTCAACAAGGAGAATCGGGCAGTATTCCAGCTACTGTGTGCACACACCATCAGAAGGACTGCCATTGGGAATGAGATTGCAGATCTAGATGCCATAAGAGTGAATACCCTTTGCCCCACATTAGGCACCACATAATGTCAGGGTCCAGCCTTGACACAGGATCTGGGTTTTCAACTAGAAACAGGGATATCTAAAAGGCACATAATAAACACACATAGACAACTTTTCTGGTATGACCTGACAGGCAATGTTTTAAGGCTTAAATTTATTCTCTCTCTCTCTCTCTCTCCTCTCTCTCTCCCTCTCCTCCCTCCCTCCCCTCCCTCCTCCCTCAGGCTGGGGGTTGTGCTCTCTCTTTCTCTTTCTCATTCTTATCCTCACACATTCCTCTGTATGTTTTTCTTTTTCTTTTCCTTTTTAAAATTTTCTATTAATTTTAAAGATATGAGTACACTGTAGCTGTCTTCAGACTCACCAGAAGAGGGCATCAGATTCATTACAGATGGTTGTGAGCCACCATGGGGTTGCTGGGAATTGAACTCAGGACCTCTGGAAGAGCAGCCAGTGCTCTTAACCCCTGAGCCATCTCTCCAAACCCTGTTTTTCTTTTCACACACACACACACACACACACACACACACACACACACACACACACACACACACCTCACACACATTCTCTCCTCACACCCTTTCTCACTCTCTTGTCTCAGTCTTTTATTTTGTTACTCCAAAAGTGAGTAGAAAAGACATTGTATAATCATTATCAAATCAAATTCAAAAGAGTAGCCACATCCCACAAAGAATTGAGAATTACAATTGTTCACCAAAGTTTCAAGCTTCCCCTATTCCCAGGCCAAAAGAATAATAATTGTGAACTTACCATTATTTAAATTTTGACTTTTGACTTATTATGCTTCAGAGCTCAGAGTCCCGAGGTCAGCTACATATATTTCCCTGTGAAGCTCTAATGATAAATGACATAGGCAAAGCTGCCAGGCAGTGGCCAGAAAGAATCAGGTTAACCCTTAACTCAGTGGTTCTGCTAGCTTTCTGTTGCTATACATTGCACACAGTGACTCTCCTCAGATTCCCTGTGTTTTGACTTAGTTTTACTAATATGTAATTTTATGTGTTTTATACTTTCTTATCCATATACATCTAAAAGGGACAAAGAACTACTCTCAAATGTTGTGCAAAACTCATTTCATAACTTTAATGTTTTTTCCTTTCTAAATTAAAGTATCTCATGTTTGTGTTTCCTTATTACATGATTGTGTTTCTTGTACTAATGGTTTCTCATGATTTCAATAAATTCTTTCACTTTCTAGTAATAGATCCTGTATGACTCTAACAGTACATGGCTTTGTTTTATTTTCTAATATTTTAAAACATGATTTCTTCAAAATTTCTTTGTAAGCCAAACATTAATCTAGAAACACCATTGTGTAGTTATTACATTGTTTCCAAGATGAGAACACATAGCACGCACCTAGACCATTAGGACTATGTTGTGCTGTGCCCCTATGCCTCAATGTTTTTAATTGTGTAAGAATCATTATATCAAGAAATATCTAGTTTCACAAAATTCACCAGAACAAAAGGAGAAGGGAGTAGAAAAGTCAGATATAATAAAATTATGCACACCAAGGCCAACTGAAAAAAGTCACACAAATGAAATCTATACAGTTGTCCAGAGCTAAAAGTTAGGAGAAGAATCTCTCTCTCTCTCTCTCTCTCTCTCTCTCTCTCTCTCTCTCTCTCTCTCTCTCTCTTTTCTACAAAGAGCTGCTGCTGCTGTCCCCAACATCTAGCCCCCTTTTCTGTTTCTGTCAGGCATGGCAGAATTGCAGCTATCAAGCCCATCCCCCACGCTCTGCTGCAGTGGCTGCTGCCCTGAGCTGTGCAGATATAGAGGCCCAGTCAGGACTGCCACTGTCATCTTCACAGTTCCATGCCTGCTGGGACTGTGAGCGATATTACTGCTGCTCTTCAGCCAGACAGCAGCAAGGGCAGCTCTAGGAAAGGGAGATGCCAATGAAGTGGTCACTCTTCCATTCCACTCGTTCTCATCATTATATACATGTCTGTTCTAAACATCTTCACAGCTCATGGAGATTCTAATGTAGCCACACATGCCAGAGGAAACTTTCAACCAGGCAGATACACTGAAGCACACATTCTTTCCTGTCATGGCTGCCACACCAATGACATTTTGCCTCAGGAGGCTTCACTTCGGCCATGGCAGTTTTAGATCATCCTTAGCAGGCCCCTATGGAGAGTTACATGCAGATACAGTCCTTACTCTGAATGGGTACCTCTGAGAGCTAGTTTACATTCACGACAGGATTCCACTAGCAGCTCTGTGCTCACTCTCCTCACACCTTCCTCCTATGCATTGCCCCACTATCCTGCAGCTCAGGCCTCAATAAATGCTATCTTGTTGTTTATTGACTATTTCCCATCTTTACCATAATGGGATGATTAGCTTTAATTGTCAACCTGACTCTTAGAATCACCTGGGAAGAGTTTCAGTGAGGAACTCTCTATTGTGTTGGCCTGTGGGCATGTCTGTAGAAAGTTGTCGTAATTACATTTACTGAGGTGTGAAGACCTATCCCACAGTGGGCAGAGCCATTCCCTACATAGGGATCACTGAACTGCCGAAGTGTGGAGAAATTAATCTGAGTACAAGCAAGGTAGCCAGCAAGCATGAGTGCATGCATTTCTATCTGCTCTCGACTATGGGTGTGACGTGACCAGTTGTCTCAAGCTTCTGAAACTATGATGTCCCCACAGGGATGGACTGTAATGTTGACTTGCAAGCTGCAGAAACCATTTCTCCCCTAAGATGCTTGTCGTTGGGCTATTTAATCACAGCAGCTGAAATGAAACTAAGACCCATGGGTAGAGCAGACTGAGCTGATGACGTGAAGAGCAGACATCTTCTGGGGGCTCCAGTCAGCAGCAATTAGAGGACACCTGAAGAGATATAGAGAGCAGCCAAGAGTAGAGATTGCAGAGTTGAGATGGAGGTGAAGGCTGCAATGAATGGAGACAATAGAATCCCTGACTGCTAGAAGAGCTATGGGGTTCCACTCTGGTTTGGGAAGCCACCAAGGTTCATTAACAGAGCTGTGAAGGGTGGATGGACTGCTGGCCCTCAAGGCCTAAAGCCTCCGAAAAATCCAAAGTGTTGGTGCTTCCCTCAAGAGCCTTCCTATTAAAATTAGACCAAATGGCTAGAGCCCAGCCTTTAAGAACTTCTGGCATAGGACCCAGGTTCAATTCTCAGCACCTACTTCAGGTACTTTACAATCTCTTGTAGTTTCAGCCCCAGGGAATTCAATACTGCAAAGTTGTGTTTTAGCAGTTGCATGAACATGGTATATTTAGACTCACACAGGCATGCTTGTGTGTTTGATACACCTGATTCCCCAACACACACATGCGTGTGCTTGCGTGTGCACACACACACACACACACACACACACACACACTCAATCTTTATAGAACCATGAAGATAGACCAAGGCAGAGGTAATTAGTATAACCTTTATGTAAGGACAACATGTAAATCCATGAGTTATTCCATTTTTTAAAAAATGACTAGCTTGTCAGGGATAGATAAGCCAGTGGCCTAATGCTATTTCAAGTACATACACTACTTAGGACTACAGCTTATTGATTTGAACATTAAGTATATTTTTCCCTCTTTCTCATTTGAACACATTTGTAAGCTTACAGCTCAGCAGATTCAACTCGACCTTCTCAAGTCTGATACTGAGTTCTGCTTCCTTCCCTCCCACTCCGTTGTTCCCCTTCTCTTTCCAAAGGCAGCAACACATAACCTAATGATTTTTTTTAATTCATAAACCTGAATGAAAAAACTTCATGCCATCTCTTATTTTATTTTGCAAGACAACCACTTACCACCTTCCTTAAATATAAATGCCCCCCCATAGTTTCAAAATATGTTTCCTCTTACAATTTTGAAAAATTGTAAAGGCCCAGAGCTGTTAGCCTCTGCCACGCAAAGCTCATAACAGCTAACAGGAGGAAGTCACACTTTGCTTATTCATGACTTTATCTAGGTGAATAGGACAGCAATCGAACCCTTGGCCAATTGATGACAACCATTCTGTTCCCCGTCACTCCGCTATTCCATTAATTGCATAAGTTCCTCCTCTTGGTCAGGACCTCTCTGCAGCTCCCTCCTCTGTCCGGCCATAAAGGCTAAGTTCTTCGGCATGGCTAAAATAGCTTTTACCCTCTTATCCCTGCCCGTCACTCCCCTCTCCCCTTACCTCGTTCTGGGCAGTACTTGAAAGTATTAAAACATCCATGAGGCACCAGCAGCACACTTGTTCAGCTATTGAAACGGGTTTTAAAGCACTGCTTAATAGCATCAAAACACAAAGCCCCCAGATTCCAACTGTGGATAAGTAAATGACAGCATATTCACTTAGTGGAATAATATTCAGTGATTTTGACAAAACGGTATACAACAGCACCATAGGTAGATTTCACAGATATGATGAGACAACGTTTCCAGTTTCATGGCATTCATGATTCAAGATTAGACAAAACTATTTGATGGTAAACAGCAATGGGCTACATATGTTACAGCCTAGAAAAGGGTGGCAGAGAAGCGTCTGTGGAGCAAGAAACATGCGGCTTTCTGTCTCGTTCCCTCTGCTTTTGTCTCTGTCTTGGTGTCTCTCTTTGTCCCCGTGTCCCTGTGTCTGTCACAGTCTCTGTCTCTGTCTCTCAGTCTGTCTGTCTTTCCTCTGTAAGCCCCTTTAAATACCATTCACTAGCTCTAGCTTGTCACTTCCCAAAGGCTTCATCTCCTAGTATAAGTTCTCAACCTTCCTAATGCTGCAAACCTTTAATACAGTTCCTCATGTTGTGGTGACCCCCAGCCATAAAATTATTTTTGTTGCTACTTCATAACTGTCATTGTACTACTGTTATGAATCATATGCAAATACCTGATATGCAGGAGATCTGATATATGATCCCTATGAAAGGGTGTTCAACCCCCAAAGGGAGTTGCAATCCACAGGTTGAGAAGCAACCTAATACCATCACTGTAAGGGTCCAGATTTTCAGCACACAAATAGGAAGGCACAAAGGTTCTGATGTCAGAATGCTTGATTTAGCAGTTGCCCAGTGTAAACAGGTTGCTGGCACTGGGTGGATACATTATTGTGTACATTGACTGAAGCACAATTCACCTTTGATAATGACCTTTTGAAAAGCGTCAGGCAATGTAAGAAAAGTTTCTGAGAAGGGGCCATGGCTATAGCTCTGGGACGTATCTGTGAGGCTTCAGGTTCCGTCCCCAGCACTGCAATAAATGCTACATAACTGTATACATACATAATTTTCTTTTCTTTTTTATTTTTATAATGATCTATTTTTATTTTATGTGGATTTGTGTTTTGCCTGCATGTGTATCTGTGTGAGGGTGTCAGATCCCCCGGAACTGGAGTTACAGGCCATTGTGAGCTACCATGTGGACACTTGGAATTGAACCTGGGTCCTCTGGAAGAGAAACCAGTACTCTTAACTGCTGAGTTGTCTCTATAGCCCCCATACATGATTTTCTTAAAAGAACAGTGACAGTATACATTAAATACATTGAATAAATAAATAAATCTTTAAAGTAAACAAAAGTAAGCAAAAGTTTGTAAACCACTTGTAGGAAGATGTTTGGAACAGTATTTTTCATGAAGCTAAAAACTACATGCAAACCTAATATACCATTATTGGGGAAAGTTTAAGTAAACTATAGTAAAATAACATAGTCCTTTAAAATCAGCTTTCAGTTTGTCAAATGCTGAAATATGATATCAAAGAGAGGTTAATTCCAAAATCAGATTGTGAATAGCAGGTCCCAAGTTGTATCCGCTAGTCTGTATTACATGCAATCTACTTAAAACCCAGTGACCTGAAACAACCACCAATTAATTTAATCACAATTCTGTGACTCATCTATCTGTTCTGGTGCTCAATGCTAGTATTTATCTCATCTGACCCGAGGCTGCACCAAACTGCATTCATCTATCTTGTGGCCAGTGATTGATTCTCATCGGATGGCATAAGGAAGCTCTCTCTGCTTGCACTAGTGTTAAGATGCCCCCCGAGCAGTATGAGATAGCTTTGCCTGAATATCTGTGTCTGATATTGTCTGGAGGACCCGCCTGTCTAGCTCTAAACATGTCTATCACGGAGAGAAGCTGGTCCCAGCTGCTGATACAATTGCTGTTCTCTCCTTCCTTTTTTGTAACAGTATCACTTTCTTCCCAAGGGGGCCTCAAGTTCTCTAGGTGGCAGAGGAACTTCTGAGGTGAGTGCAGAGATGATAAGCATGTTCCACTACACCTCATTTACGCGATACTGGGATGGAACCCAGAGCCTTACGACTGCTAAGGAAACACTCTGCCAACCTAATCACGTTCCCAGCCAAACTCTAAGCTTAGTGGCATGACGTTAGTGGCATTGAAGCAAAGCAAATACAGAGTCTGCTGCTACTCAAAACCAGTCACAGGCCAACAGAGAGGCCAGAGGAGAGGCAATGGGCTCCACCTTTGGATGGAAGGTTTATCTAAGCCGCATTGCAAACAGGGAGTTGCCCCCTGATCACACGGTGGTTGACTCCTGGTCTCAAAATGAACACGTAAAGCACATCTGCACACTGATACAAATTGGTGAAACAGTCACACGACCATAGCCAATCGTTTTATACACAAATTTTCTAAAAAATTATCAGTAAAATGCTCAAAACTTAAGAAGAAAACTTAACATACCAAGAAACATTATTGGACCACATTAAAGGAAAATACAAAAACCTGTTTTGTTCACAAGTAGTACTCATAAACATACTAGCTGTGTGCAGCAGAGTAGTGCATGCATGTACTCAAATGCTTGGAAATCGGAGGCAGGAGGATTTCTTAGTCCAGGAGTCCAGGCTGTAATGTCCTATCTTCACCAGGCATTCATAAGAAGCTGATTGAGCCCAGGTCAGAATAAATACCAGACGAATGACTCTTGCATTAGAGCCTATATATGTATAAAATAGGTGGCTTTTTTTTTTTTTTTTTTTTGAAGAACAGACTTCCTTATCTCATCATTTTCAGCATCTGAGGCAGAGGTAGTAGACGCAATAACATCTCCCAGGTCTCCTACGCTGAGGCAGAACAGGGAAACAGCTCTTAAGACACAAACTGGCTTTTCTAGATCTACAGCCCAAAGATTTTCTGATTCTTCCAGTTTGCTACAGAAGCAAATGTTTGTACCTATTTATGAGCAAACACTTTGTATTTCATCTAGAACTTCAGGTCTCTCCACAACCGTCATTTTAGGCTCCTCCCACTCAACAAACATCTATCCTTTTGTTCCTTCTGACAATGTCACCACCCCAGAACTCAGTGGATTCCCACTGACTTCTTTCGGCGTTTAATTTTCAGTTCTTTTTGTCTAGACACTTAGGACTCCAGCTAGATTTAAGGTTGTCCTTTAAACTTAGCATGACTAAAATGGTATTCACTGGCCCCCACAAACTGCCTCTCTCTGGCTCCCTTAGTTACCAACTCTTCATCATTCCAGGTGTACCAGTATCAAAATTAGGGAGTCATCTACATGTAGTGTCACAGACCTGTAATTCTATCATTCGAGAATTACAGAATTCAAGAATGACAGATTAGCAAAAGGTTTTTAAGTTCAGGGCTAGCCCGAGCTACACAGTGGAGCACCTGTTCAAAACCCAAAACACAATGATCTAGAGTCCATTCCATTTTTCTCTCTCTTTCCTGATAGCATCATGCTGTTTTCCTCAGTCAGCCGAATTGCTGCCTCCCCACCCCTATCCACTTTCCTTTTTACCTCAAGAAGCCACACTCCTCCTTTGTGGATACTTTGTTTGATGATAGACATTCTCATTCCTCTGGCTTTTCTTAGTGCTTCATGCTGCCAAATGCGTTATTCATAAGACAGATTAGCTGATAGGAAAACAGAATTCCATGTCTCTTCTAGGACATCTAGGGTCCTGTGCACTACAAGGCTGGTAAACATTTTGGAAGCCCTGGGAAGACAGCAGAGGCTGAAGTTGAGGTCTAGCTGCAGCCAGGGATCTGATCCAGAGCTATGGAGACAGGTACCACATCTAAGCAACATCCTTGTGTGATTCCCTATGTGACCTTGGAGATATTGATCAAGGTATCACTTGTGCACTTATGTTACACACTTCTATTCTTTTTTTTTTTAAAGATTTATTTATTATATATAAGTACACTGTAGCTGTCTTTAGACACACCAGAAGAGGGCATCAGATCCCATTACAGATGGTTGTGATCCACCATGTGGGTGCTGGGAATTGAACTCAGGACCTCTGGAAGAGCAGGCAGTGCTCTTAACCACTGAGCCATCTCTCCAGCCCCCACACTTCTATTCTTATGTGCTACCTCACACTCCACTAAGAGTGGCTTGCAATCTTACATAGTTATACACTGCAGTCTCCCTTTCCTTCCTTTACCCCCTTGTTTCTCATTCCTTTGTCTCCCTGCTGGCACCTCATCCAGTGAAACCAAGTGTCTTGCCAGTTCTGATAAATGGACACCAGAGTGCATGTGGCTTGTTTTGGAATTCAAACAAATTCAACTCTTTTTTTTTTTTTACACTTCAGTGTTGTGGAGAAAATTCTTCTGCCTTCCCTGAAGGCAGTATCAGTCCGATGTTTACATTCTATAGTGGCTTTCTGCTACTGAGAAGCCAGGGGCAAGCTTCAGAACACAAAACGTAAGGCTCCCCATGTTCCAGTGCCACCCCAGTCCTGCTGACCATTGAACCCTTGAATTGCTGCCCTGACTGACCTCAGAGATGAAGTTGTAACCTGAGACAAACCCTTTCCTCCTATGCTTCTGGTCATCATGTTTTATCACAGCAATCGAAACAAACAGGGACAATCTCATACCATTCCAAACAGCTAAGCATGGATAATAATGTATTCTAAGCATCCAGAGCTTTCTGGTTTATATTTGTCCTATTTTGCTTTTTATTGCTTTGATGAATACCGTAACCAAAAGCAACTTAGAGAGGAAAGGATTTATTTCAGCTTATAGTTTTTAGTTCATTATGAAGAGAAGTCAGGACAGGCACTAAACTAAAGCTAGGAACTTTGAGGCAGTAACTGAAGCAGAGGCCAGGGAGGAACAATGCTAACTGACTTGCTTCTCTTGGCTTGCTCAACCTGCTTTCCTCTACAATCCCTGGCCACCTGCCCAGGGATGGCACCAACCATAATGTGCTAGGCCCTTCCTCATCAATCATTAATCAAGACAGTTGTCCCCACAGGCCAATCCGAAGGAAATATTTTTTCAGCTGAGATTCCTTCCTCCAAGATATGTCTAGGCTTGTATCAAGTTGACCAAACCAACCAGCGCAGCATATGTATGACACACAGTTCATTCCCCTTCTTAATGCGAATAGCCACACGCTGTATTCACTCTCTGTTGTGATCTCCATCCTCTGACTGCCCTTGAACCCTTGACTTGGAATATTTTTTCCATCCTTACCATTAATTCCTCCCATCAGTAGTCGACAGTCTTCTACACTCATTGCAAATATCTCTCACTGAAGTGTAGTTAAAGAATGTCTTGTAATTAGCCATTGAAAGACTTTTAAAAACGTTTCATTTTCCTCTGACATAACAAAATGCAGTCTGGAGAAGCCACAAAAAAACAAACAAACGGTTGGGGATTTAGCTCAGTGGTAGAGCGCTTGCCTAGGAAGCGCAAGGCCCTGGGTTCGGTCCCCAGCTCCGAAAAAAAGAACCAAAAACAAACAAACAAACAAACAAACAAACAAACAAAGCTGTTATTTAGTAATAGCAATACAAGTAAGCGATACAACAAAGAAACATGCTTAGAGGCTTGCATATAGCTCAATTGGTTAGGGGTACTTCCTATGCAAGTATGAAGACCCAAGTTCAAGTCCCCAGGGCCTACATAAAAAGCAAGGCATGGCCGGAGAGGCCAATAACTCCAGCATTGGAGAACAGAGACAGATTCTTAGAGCCCACTACTCAGCTAGCCTAGCCAAAATGGTAAGTTTTCAGTTCAGTGAGAGACTGTGGTGGTTTGAATATGCTTGGCCCAGGGAGTGGCACTATTAGGTGGTTTTGGAAGAAGTGTGTCACTGTGGGGGTAGACTCTGAGAGAGCTTCTTCCTAACTGCCTGGGGATGCCAGTTTTCTCCTGTTTGCCTTAGGATGAAGATATACAACGCTCAGCTCCTCCTGTACCATGCCTTCCTGGATGCTGCCATGCTTCCACCTTGATGATAATGGACTGAACCTCTAAACCTGTAAGCCAGCTCCAATTAAATGTTGTCCTTTGTAAGAGTTGCCCTGGTCATGGTGTCTCTTCATAGCAATAAAAACCCTAAGACTGTCTCAAGGCAATAAGGTGGGGAGTAGTAAAGACACTTGATGTCCTTCTCTGGCTTCTTCATATATGAGAATACACATGCCCCTCTCATTCACATGACTGCACCACCCACACATACATCACACACTTAAAATACACACACACACACACACACACACACACACACCACACATACACACACACCCCCTCACACACACACACACACACACACACACACGCACACGCAGTATGTTTATATGGATAATAGACTGAAAAAAAAAATTAAGAGAAAGATTTATTTTGGCTTATGATTTCTAACATCTGGGCCCATGTCTCTGGCCTATGTCACCAGAGTGGCAGGTAAGACTTTGAGACAGGAAGGAATGAAGGGGCAGGGCAGCTCACTTCATGGCATCCAGGAAGAGAGAGAGAGAGAGAGAGAGAGAGAGAGAGAGAGAGAGAGAGAGAGAGAGAGAGAGAGAGAGAGAGAGAGACTGCAGAGACAGATAGAAATGAATGAAGACTTTTCCCTGACCTAAAGTCTTCATTAAGATGATTCCTTCTTACCAGAAGCATAAAGTTTACCGAAATGACTTTTGTATCATTTCCTATCGTCTTATACTAACCCTGACTAAGCCCAAGTCTTCCTAGGTTTCTCATTGTCTTTCATCTGTGTCTTACAAGTGCCTCTCGAGTGGTGGCTTCCCCACCTTTGTCACTAGTACACCCTGTACACATTCCTATCAGCCTCATTACTCAGCGCTTTGGCAAACAAAGCATGAAGTCACTCAGTGCACCTGGGGCTGAGCTTCTCTGTCTCATGCTCTATTACCTGGCCCAGGGTGTGCTTATAACAACAGCAACTGATGTATCGCTCAGATCACATGTTCTAACGAATCAATCACCTATAACTAATTTAGGTGACAAAAACTTGTGCTAGAGGCCTTCCGCAGTAGCCACTCTCTATCTAGCAGGAAACATGCCCTCAAAGCTTGAGGACCCACAGTCAAAATATCCAATAGCCAACAAGGAAGAAAAGACCAGTCCAGTGAGGAAATGGTCAGATAACAAGTCTGATTGTCTTGGCTGGTATTATATATCCACCCCAGTCTAGTTCATGTTGCCAAAAGAGATGGAATAATATCACTGACTAAATCTAGGTCATGGCTTATCTTCTAAATAAAAACCAACCAGGTTATCAATAAAAGAATCTGTGGAAACACAGGCATCCTAATAGACAAGAATACCAACTAATTACATGAGTCAAATATGACATTGTATCCCACAAAATGTTTAATTATGTCAATTAGAATAAACGTTTATGTGTATTATATGTATGTGCTTAAACATTCGTACATGGACACTAAAGGTTGATGTTGAATGTCTTCTATTAATCTCAATCATTTTAGTTTTGAGGTAGGGTCCCAAATATAGCCAAGATTGACCTGAAACCCACTATGTAGACCCAGGGTGAGCTCTGATTCACAAAGATCCACCTGCCTCTGCTTCCTGGATGCTAAAACTAAAGGTATGTTCTACCATACCCAGCAACCTCACCTTTTGAGAACCGGTCTTCTCACTGAAATTGGAGCTCCTCAGTTGACTAGCTCAACTCATGACCCTTCTCCTTCTGTTTCTGCCTCTCAGCACCCAGATTATGGACTCACACTGTTCCTGCGCTTTTATACTGTGACAACTGGGACTCCAACTCAGGGCCTCTTTTTGCTTGAAGAGAAAATACTTTACCCAGTGAGCCTTTTCCTAAGCTCCTGAAAATCAGCTAGATCTCTCTCTCTCTCTCTCTCTCTCTCTCTCTCTCTCTCTCTCTCTCCCTCTCTCTCTCTCTCTCTCTCTCTCTCTTTTTGCTAGCCCTCTTAGCCCTGTCCCTGGATTTGCCCTGGCTCTTTTGCTTCCTTGTTATTTAGATTCTCCTGGGGGCGACTCCCACCACCCACTGCTTTATCACTCCATATGTCAACACTCCCATGCTTTCAAACTCTGCCCTTTCCCTGAGAGGACTAATCTGTTCCAGTTCCATAAAATTTAACTTTGCCCTCCAGAATCTTAAAACTCTTTTGAGCCGGGCATAGTGGCACACACACTTTTAATCCCAGCGCTTGGGATGTAGATGTACGTAGATCTCTGTTATTTGAGGCTAGCCTGTCTGTAAAATGAAAGATAGCCAGGGTCTGTTACACAGAGAAACCCTGTCTCAAAAAAGCAACCAACCAAACAACCTCTTTCATACTCTCTATAAGTTAGACTCATACTTACATGGTTGTCAAAGACAGTTCATTACACTGCTTAAAAATGATATGTACAGGGCTGGAGAGATGGCTCAGTGGTTAAGAGCACTGACTGCTCTTCCACAGGTCCTGAGTTCAAATCCCCAGCAACCACATGGTGGCTCACAAGCATCTGTAATGGGATCTGATGCACCCTTTCTGGTGTGTCTGAGGACAGCTATAGTGTACTCACATACACAAAATAAATAAAATCTTTAAAAAAAAATGATGTGTGCAGCTGGGTGCTGGGAGTGCATACCTTTAATCCCAGCACTCCAGAGGTACAGGCAGGCAGATCTTTGTGATTTCAAGGATAGCCTGGTCTACAAAACAAGTTCCAGGATAGCCAGGGCTGTTGCAACAGAGAAACACTAACTCCAAAAGCCAAACACCAACACTCCTACCAACCCACAAAAATAAAAACAAAAACAGTGAGTCCAAGAAGCTGGACCTCTGTAGTGCAATTTTGGCACTTTGGTTTCTTAAAGAAAGAAAGAGAGAGAAAGAAAGAGAGAAAGAAAGAAAGAAAGAAAGAAAGAGAGAGAGAAAGAAAGAAAGAAAGAAAGAAAGAAAGAAAGAAAGAAAGAAAGAAAGAAAGAAAGAAAGAAAATTAACCCCAGGAGTGGCATATGTAGCCACTTCAGATTGTCCAGGGCAGCTGACTATGATTTGTCTCATGTTCCAGCAGGGCCGTGATCTTGCTAGCAGCAGATAGTTTCTGAGCTTATGTGACATTTGGGATTCTGGGGAGTTTTCAGAGGGATACATGCTAGGGCTCTGAGAGGCAGGGCAGGTTATTGATCAGAGGTCGGTTGCTTTGGGTTGTTATTGGTTGTCAAGTAGTCATCCACTAAGAAGAAACAACAAGAAGTTAGATATCCTGACAATGAAGATGAAGTTTGCCCTCAATCAGCACGTAGTCTAATGATAACATGCCCCCCTTTCCTTTCTATCCTTACTTCTCTCTTATCTAGTGCTAAGGGGTTGAAAGGGTGGGACAAGGGTGGAAGAAAGAAGAACCCACAAAGTTGCGAAAGACAGCTAGCTATAAATGGCGCCCACATATTGGACAAGACAGAATGGGAAATTTGATTTTAAATACCATAGAGGAAATGGTAGGGGACAAAGGAATGTTTTTCTTTTTTCAAGATTCCAGCAAAACAGCTACAGATCTCTGTGAGTTCAAGGCTGGCCTGGTCTACAAAACAGGCTCCGGGCCATCCAGGGCTACAAAGTGAGACCCTATCTTGACAAACAAACAAACAAGCAAACAAGCAAACAAAATTGGAGACTTCTTAGACAAAGGAAGTACAGGATTGGTTAGTATGATAATAGTATGGAAACCCCCACACCCTCCACCAGACTCCCTTCACACTATAAACAATAGCAGATAAATTATAAAGGGCTATATGGTCATGCACCGCAATGATGTGCGTTTTATTGGTAAATTTCCCTATGTTGCTTTAATTAGTTGAAAGCAAACTCTGGGAGTTTCCTTGGCTCCCAAACTCCTTGCCCTGAGGCCGGCTGGGCCCTAACTCCACAGCAAGGAGAAGGAAAAGAAGCAAGTGTAGGTACCAAAAACATCAAGTCATGGAGAACAGCTAGAAAGTAAATAGTTCCTAACCAAGGTTACTATTTTCACCCTGTCATATTAAACTGCCTACAGTGGGAACATACCATGTTCTCAGTCGGGCTACCCCAGTCATCTCTGCTGGATGTTGTGAGTGCCTGACCTGATGACGTTTTGTGGTCTGTCTGCTGCCTCTCTCTCTTGGTGTTCACTCTTTATTCTCTTACCTTTTGCTTACTATAGACTTAATATAAACTCACTCATTCAAAAAATATACAGCTATCACATCATTCTCTGGACCTCACAGAACAGTCATTTACATTTTATTCCATCTACCTCCCAGGGCTTTCTTCTCCACGGACTTCTTGCCTCCTCTTGGGACTGCCATCTTCCTGCTCTGGAATGACCCTTTACTCCTTTAAAGAAATTATGTATTGAGAAAAACAATTTTACAAGACTAACTAAAACCTGTATATTGTTGATTGCCTCCTATTTCCTCAAGAAGGCCTTTTGTTTCTTCTATTTTTATTCAGAGGTGAATGTCTTCTGTTCACTAGTCCTGTGGAAATCTATCTGCTTCACCATGATTACCTTGAGCTGTGCATCCTAACTCCAATCAAGGTGTAGAAAGCAACCTCATTTGCACTCCATTTGCCTACACACAGATAAGAAAGGGGCACAGAACATACCTGTTCTTCATGCTCTTCACTTATGGAGTATACCTTGAAAAAAAAGTATGGGCGCTGATGGTGAGGGGTGTATGACATTTTTGATGGGTAATAGGAGAATATACCAAAAATATTTAAAATGTTCCTTCCCTTTCGTTAAAAGTATCTTTTAGAGAATTTCTCCTAAGAAATTATCAGTTATGATAACTTGTGGGATCATGTAGTAGAATCAGAGATGGTTGGCAACGCCCATTGGAATTCCAAATATTGAAAATGTTCATCTGAAAAATTAGAGGTTTGGTTGCACAGATTATGGTATAGCTCTACACGGATGAGTGGTGTTAGAGAAATTAAAGAGCAGAGAATGCAAAAAAAAAAAAAGAGCAGAGAATGCATTTCCAAGTGAAGAAGCAATTTATAAGACTGCATGCTTATGTGCTAGTGTCCCATATTGTGTGTGTGTGTGTCTATGTGCATTTTCATGTGTGTAATTGGGTGCATGCATGTCATAGAATGTCCACAAAATGGTGTGTGGGTGGAGGTTAGACAACAACTTTGGGTGTTGGTTCTTGCTTCTACATCCTTGGAGACAGATCATTTTGTTGTTTGCTTCCGTGAATGCCAGACTATCTGACCTACAGGCTTCTAGGGATTCTCCCATTCCCACTCCCATTTGTCCTACAAGGACAGAGATCACAGACACTTGCTGACCTTTAATGAGTTCTGGAGATTCAAACTCAGGCCCCTGTGCTTATGTGTCAAGTGCTTTACCCACTGAACCATCTCCCCAGCCCTTCTTTATCACATTAAATTACCTTTTTTACAATAAACCTGAAATTACCCTTATAAATGTGCCTCTGTATGTAATGTGCCTCGTTTTTCTGACTACTGTCAAGCTTTGTTTCATGACTACTTTTCCAATACTAAGATTGAATGAGCATCTTCCAAAGGTCTGTATGCTAAAGGCTTGGCCCCAGGGTGGTGCGATTTGGACACCTTTAACAGACAGATCCAGTCAGGGGGTGTCTCTAGGCCATTGATGGTGTGCCCTCAAAAGAGATTGACTCCAACAAATGGTGACAAGGTAGAGAGGGACAGAGGAGGGCACCAAGCTTCACCTCTGGCCTCTTTTCTTCCCAGCCATGAGCTTTTTCCTGCCACATGCTGCTGCTGCTGAACTACTTCATCATAAGCTCAAAGCAACCATCATGGCTGAACCCTCCAAAACCTGAGCCAAGTGATTTTTTTTTCTTGGTAAGATCATTTCAGATGTTTGTTGCAGCGGTAAAGACCAATAAGCATACTAGCAAGCTCTATGTGCGGAACTGCTACTTGGAAACCGTGTGATACTTTGGACCTTGCCTTCATGATCTGTCTGTCAGGTGAGAGCAGACCAGTGTGGACTTTAAAGCTAGTCATTCTCCCAGTGAGGCAACACCGTGTATGTTAGCCAAGGTCTTATGAGTAGTGAACTTTTTCACCCTAGCCTGTGGGAAAAAGCCTCATTCTCAGTTCTGCATGAATTCCAGTTACGGATCCCTCTGTTCCTCTTAGTGGCTCTTCATCTGGCTTGGGACCTTCTTTCTCATTGCCACATTCATCAGTATCTGGCCAAGCACTCAGGAGAGACCCCCGGAACGTCTCTGGATTTCTGCTCTGCAGGCTGGGAGGGATGACTCAGCAGTTACAGAGCTCTTACTGCTGATCCAGACGACTCGCTCAGTTCTCAGCACCCATGTCATGGCTTACAACTGCAGCTCCAGAGGTTTCAGTGCTCCTCTGATTTCTGCTGACATTTTATACTCCAGATGCACACACACACACACACACACACACACACACACACACACACACACACACACACACACACACACACACACACACACACACACACACACACACACACACACACACACACACACACACACACACACACCACACACACACACACACACACACACACACACACAGACGAGAAATAATTATTAAAAAAAAAAAACCCACAACCTTTCCTTAGTGGGACAGTGGTGGCACATGCCTTTAACCCCAGCACTCAGGAGGCAGAGGCAGGTGGATCGCTGAGTTCAAGGTCCACAGAGTGAGTTCCAGGACAGGCAGGGCTACACAGAGAAACCCTGTCTTGAAAATCCAAATAGATAGATATAGATAGATAGATAGATAGATAGATAGATAGATAGATAGATAGATAGATAGATAGATAGACAGACAGACAGACAGACAGACAGACAGATACGTAGATAGAAAAACCTCTGGCATTCCATCCTGTAAACTTTGTTTTTTGGTCTTCACAGATTTTAAGTTTCATCTCTTTTTTTTCTTGGATATTTTATGTATTTACATTTCAAATGTTATCCCCTTTCCTCCCTCTCATTCCCCCTCTCCCTGCTTCTATGAAGATGCTCCCACTCCCACCCACCCACTCCTACCCACCCACTCCCACCTCAATACCCTGACACTCCCTTACAATGGGGAAATGAGCCTTCACAGGACCAAGGGTTTCTCTTCCTATTGATTCCAGACAATGCCATCCTCTTTAAGCTTCATCTCTTTAAGGAGACTCCTGGCCTGACTGGGCTCCCCTTTCCTCCATTATGGCATTCAAACTGTCTCCATATACACAGTTGGGACAAGAATAGTACCAACAGCACGGATAGCCAGAATTGTGTGACTACGTGGTTAAGGCTTTGCAGGTGGCCTTTAAGCATGGATTGAAACAAAATGGAGTTTCAGAAATGGGAATGTCACAGGTTGAGGCAGCTGCTAGTGGGTTAGCTCTAGAGAAAGAAGAAGGGCATCGTGGGTGTGAGCTGAGATGTGAAAGTCGAGAGGAGAAATAGGTGAACAGGGAACTGCAATCTATAGCTTCAGGAAACAGAGAGGGAGGAGGAGCTGAAATGAAGGATGGCTCCGAACCAGACACAGGGAGCAGAGGGGAGGTATTTATGGAAATAGTTGGAAGAAATGCTAAGGTATGACAAACCAAAGGTCAATGAGAGTCATTGAAATGGCTCAGGGGGTAAAGACACAGCTGCCAAGCCTGATGACCTCAGCTTGATCCCCAGGACCCACATGGTGGAAGGCAAGCACTGGCTCCTGGTTCCTATCTTCCAACCTCCACATGTGTGCCATGTGTGCACACAGAAAATAACTATCCCAGAAAAGAAAGAGATGAATGGAAAGGGGAGGTCGTGAGTGGGCATTCCCAGGGAAGGTTCCTTGGTGCTGTGTTTGATATGACTTTAGAGGGGCATGGAGAACTAGCATGAACATGATACTCTGTGTTGGCCAGGGAAGCTTTTGCAATAGCCCCAGTGGTGTTTAGTTCCCCGTGGTAGATAGCAGTCGAGTAAATGGTTCAGAAAAAGAGAAGCTTGGGCTAGCTGGCTGGCCGTTTATCTCAGCAGTGCTCTCAGCCTATTGAGTGGCACTGCCCACATTCAGGGAAGACCCCTCCTTCCAGCTGCTATACCAACAGTCTCTAGAAAAACGCCCAGTGACATATTTACAAGTGAATTTTACTAGTACAGGCACCTCTCAATCCAAAGTCGACAGCTAAGTTAACCATTGCACTATTTGATGTTCAAACCAACCTTGGTCATAGATACAAATATTCCCTGCTTTATAGATGATGATCAGAGACCCAGATTTTTAAAATTCTCATTCCTGAAAGCAAAGGCCAAGAAAAAGCTTTATCTATCTATCTATCTATCTATCTATCTATCTATCTATCTATCTATCTATCCATCCATCCATCTATCTATCTATACATCTATCTATCTATCTATCTATCTATCTATTGACAGGGTGTCACACTATATAGCCTGGCTAACCTACCCCAGAGTGACCTTGAACCCACACAGACTTTCTTCCCTGCCTTTTCCTCCTCTGAGTTAAGAGTAAAGACTTACATAACAATGCCTGGTTCAAATATGTTTTTTAATTGAAACAAATAATCCCAAGGGGAAAGAGTGGAGAAAAGACAGAGGGAGTAGATGGGAAAGAAACACTACCAACAGGAGGCCGTGCATTGAGATGAGCAGCACTATAGAAGGCTGGTTGTTTCCTCCCATGCCGTCTTCTGAACACAATCCATCCAAGGGTGACAGGAGACATATTTATCCCTCACCTACCCCAGCCCACACCCCATGGGTAAAGGTTCATTGCACCATGTGTTAAACTACCATACTTCCATGCTCCAGATGACAGCTGAGTGGGGTCCGACAGAGAGCACAAAGCAAAAAGGTCCCAGGCACAAAGCAAGGACATGTAGTACAGATGCTGTCAGAATATTCCACATAGACGTGTGGGACTGGTCTCCACCTCAGTCACCATAGTGAGAGGCAATGCTGAGAGCTTTTGAGGTGCGCAGGATGACATCACAAGCTGGCATATGAACAGAAAGCTTGTGGGAACCCTGGTCAGGAATGCATGTCCTTCTTGTTATTTTCATGTTTTGGTTTTGTTTTGTTTTCAACAGAGCTGCTTTTAATAGCTTGAGGCATGTTCTGGAGCAATACTGAACACCAGAGTATATTACCATACTCTAGAGGAACAGAACTAACAGAATGTGTGTGTGTGTGTGTGTGTGTGTGTGTGTGTATGTGTGTGTGTGTACATACATACATACATATATACATACATATATACATACATACATACATACATACATACATACATACATACATACGGGAGCTATTAGATTGCATACATAATGTAGTCCAGAAAGTCCATCTACCTCAGCTGCTCCCAATACTACTCATCACAGACATCAGAACTCAGTTGCTTTGGCCTTCCAATGTAGACTGAAGATGTTGCCTTGTACTAGAGAGGCTGAGAACCCTGTAGTTGCTAAGTCCTTGAGGCCAGAGTCCTCAGCAGTCCCAGTGTGATGTTGTAGGCCTGGAGATTCCTGGAAAGCCACTGATCTTCATTGGTCTACATTGGAAGGCCAAAGCAGCTGAGTTCAGATGTCCGTAATGAATAGTGTTGGGAGCAGCTGAGGTAGATGAATTTGCCTGCATGACAAGAAGGCAAGCTTTTCTTTCTCTGGCTTCCTCTGTATCTTGGTTGGGTGTGAGCAGGGTGAAAGGGGAAGGGTGGAGGATTGCTTCACATACTTAGTGTGGGTCTTCCCACTTCAATGAACTAAACCAAGAAATTCCCTCACTGGGATGAGGAAAGAAAGACTTGTCTGTTAGTTGATTCCAGATCCTGTCAAACTGACAACCAAGATAGCCATCACAAAGGGGTAAACTCCTCAGCCCCAAAGGTAGAGAGGCTGCCAGAGGAAAGAACAAGAGAGACTTACTGCAAACCTGGATCAAAGGGAATGCTATGGGGCTTGCCCCAGGAGACACAGCAGGGACAGCTCCTGGTATTGTTGACCACAAGCTACAAACCTGCTGGGGTCCCTCCTTCTGGTCTATCTTTCTGTGCCTGTGCTGCCTGTTTTGGGATCCTTCTATCTGTGGGTAGCAGCAGAAAGCCCATCTTCAAACATGACCTAGTGGCTCTGCCTTTTCCTGTTCTCTGGGAAGCAGGCTCAGACTGGTTACAGAGGTCATGGTAGTGTCACCAGGACTTGTCTGCCTCTTTTGCCTCTAGGTATCTATAATTCTTAAAGTTGCTAAAGAGACTAAGGAGGAGGGGCAAGTTGGGCAGCAGTAGTGGGATAACTAACCATTTTGTCACAGTATGCTACATTTTGTAACCCCTTCCAGGTGTTGTCTCCTCCTCCTCTTCCTCCTCCTCCTCCTCCTCTTCCTCCTCCTCTTCCTCCTCCTCTTCCTCCTTCTCTTCTTCCTCTTTCTGAGTCTTGTACATGAGCAAGCACCCTACCATTCACCACAATAGCTTAGATTGCCCTTTAACTCGCTTACAATCCTCCTGCCTGCCACCTACAGATATCTGCCACCACACATTACATCTTAAGTCAGGGCCACAGGATCTGCAAAATTCACAGAAATCTGACGAAGAGCCAGTCATGTGGTAGATCGGACGCTTACCTCTACAAAACAGCTTGGGGTAGGGGTTGGTAGATGTCACCATAGTTGGAGGTTCTTCTGCTGCTACTTTTAACCTAGACAGTTTGGTACAGGTATACATTGTATCTTGTGTACACCCCACTAACTTCCCCTACTGCCAGGTCCCAAAGAAACTCAGGCCAAATGTCTAATTGCCTATTAACATACTTTAGTGGTCACTGGCTGTCAGGCATACACAGTACCTGTGGCTACCCTCAGCTCTTCTGACCCTGCCCCCTATTCTAAGCCTCTCTAGTTCAGGGGCTTCACTTCCCTCCCCTCAGCTTCTGATTCCTATAAAAAAGGAGCCATTTTGGCCATACATCTTCTTTGTCCTCTTGGTTCCCTTGGCTCTCTCTTCCGGTCCCCTTTCCTTTGCTTTCACACTCTCCTCTCCCAACCATCCCATCCTATCTTCGTTTTTTAAAAAAAATTACTATAATTATAATAATAATAATTATTATTATTATGTGTGGGAGGTATGTGGGAGTTGGAGGACGCATGCTACACGTTGCCTATAGAGACCAGAGGACAGTGTCTTAGTTATTCAATCTTTACATTGACCTCAGAGATCAAACTCTGGTTGCCAGGGCTTTGGGACAAGCACCCTCGCCTGCTGAGCCCACTCATCGGGTCACGTGTCTTCTTTGTGTGTGATGGTTTTATGCAGGTTGTCCAACTGCTGTTGTGGGTTCATGAATGCAATGGCCATGACCCAGAGACTACCTTTCACAGTGCTTCTCTCCCTTCTTTACATTCTCCAGCACTGATTGATTGACTTTTTAGACATGGTCTCTCTGTGTGGCCCTGGCTGTCCTGGAGCTTGCTCTATAAACGGTCTCGAACTCCCAGAGATTCACCTGGCTATTTTTTCTTCCTCCAGTGTTTATAACCTTTTCTCCTTTTCTCTTCTCTTCTCTTTTTCTTCTCTTCTCTTCTTCTCTTCTCTCTCTCTCTCTCTCTCTCTCTCTCTCTCTCTCTCTTCATTTGCTGGTGTGTGTGTGTGTGTGTGTGTGTGTGTGTGTGTGTGTGTGTGTGTGTGTGTGTTTGGGGGTCATGTAGATGGGGGGATGAGCACCCGACACTGTGTGATCACACCACTTTGGCCACTTACAAGTCTCCTCATTAATTACCTACAAAATGAAGCTTCGCCAACCCAGAGGCTTTCCCCACACTCAGTGCTAATCTATGGGGTGATTATAGAAAGCAGTTTGATCCCATGTCATAGCACATTCTTCCCTATGGCTTGAGACCTCCCTGCCATACCATCTCACTCTCAACTGACTGCCCCCATTTTGTTCCTCTTTAAGCAGCCCAAGGCCCCAGAGAACCTTCTTCCCTTACCAAACTGGTTCACCATTTTCCTCCTCCTCTCCCAGCTCCTTGATGAATATGTGGTTGTAAAATTTTTATTGTTTCTGACAACATGAGTTCGTTGAACACAGACAGACCTTCTTTGAATACTGCTTCTTTCTGCCACTTACAGCTCTGGGTCTCTGGCCGGTTACTTGCCTGACCCATTATGTGAGAGTAGGCCTTGTTCTCTAGCTTGCAAACAGCCCCAGGACATTTTGGTTGTCACAGTGCCTATCAAAGCACAGCTTATTCTTGGTTTGAGGGAGTGGTTTCACCAAGCACCAGGATATTTCTGGGTGAATAATTCAGAACCATTGCTCCCTTTACTTTTGCCAATAAGCCTTTGAGCCATGTGTTATTCTAGGTGTAGATCAGTGAGATAGTCAGGTGACAGCTATCAGATAATTCACACATAGTAAGAGAATTTTAATTACATTTGATAGGTTCTGTAGAATAAGTAAATTGGGACAGTGTATTAGAAAATGGCCTGGAAACGAGGCAAAACAAGAAAAAAAATACCTTAAGCCAGAGAGGGGAAAGGGCATCTAGAAGAGGTGACAGAACTGAATATGGAAGATGAAGGTTGTTGCTGTGTGTATCAGTTACCTACTGCTGCATAACACATTATCCTGCAATGTGTGGGGTTAAAATAGCAAGCATGATTTTATTTCTTGTTCCTCATACGCTTAAGAATGTCCATAAATATGCATGTGTATATAAAGTCTTCTTTATTGCACAGATATTATTTTTATGAATATGGTATAGTTCATTCACCTGTTAATGGGTAATGAAATTGTTTCTACTTTCCAGCTCTTACAGTTAAAGTTTGGGAGAACATTTATACATAAGTCTTCACGCAGTCATAAATTAATGTGAGTAAACATCTAGAAATGGATTGGTGTTTCATATGCTTTGTGGATTTAAACCGCCAAGCTATTTTCTAGGTTGGTTGAATCATCCTATGTTGTCAAAAAAGGTTCACAGGCGTACTGGCTAGTTTTATGTGTCAACTTGACACAAGTTAGAGTCATGAGAGAGGAAGGCGCTTCAGTTGAGAAAATTCCTCCATGAGATCCAGCTGTAAGGCATTTAGTGATCAATGGGGGAGGGCCCAGCCCATTGTGGGTGGTGCCAACCCTGGGCTAGTGGTCCTGAGTTCTATAAGAAAGCAGGATGAACAAGCCACGGGGAGCAAGCCTATAAGCAGCATTCCTCCATGGGTTCTACATCAGCTCCTGCCTCCAGGTACCAGCTCTGCTCGAGTTCCTGTGCTGACAATCAATCTGGAAGTGTAAGCCAAATAAATCCTTTCCTCCCCAACTTGGTTTTTGGGCATGGTATTTTGTGGCAGTAATAGGAACCCTAACTAAGAACAGATATCCTGTTTCCTCCATATCCTCACCAACATTTAGTGTGGCCAATCTTTCCAGTTTCATTTGTTCTAGGAATTACGTCATGTCTGCTCACTGAGGGCTAAAGGTTGTGAGCAATTTTGGTATGTTTACTTGTCAACCATATATTATTAAATTAGAGAGTTTAAATCTTTTTAAAATTTTTATTTTTTGTAATTACGTGTGTGTGTGTGTGTGTGTGTGTGTGTGTGTGTGTGTGTGTGCGTGTAGGCATGTGCACATGAGTTTGCAGGTACCCATAGAGGTCAGAGAAGTTGCATCCCCGAGAGCTAGAGTTACAGGTAGTTGTAAACTCCGTGAAATAGGTGCTGTGAATCAAACTCTGATCTTCCGGAAGGCAGCTCATGCTTTTAACCACTGAGCCATCTCTCCAGCCCCTGTTTAAACCTTTCGATTAATTTTTTTATTGCTTTGTTTGAACTTTGAGGGGATATATTTTCGATTACCAGACATAAGTTTTGTAAATATTTTCTCTTTTGATGTCTCTTGTTTCTCATGAATGTCTTTTAGGGCCAGAGAGGTAGCTCAGTGGGTAAAAGTACTCCCTGGGCAAGTCAGATGACCTGAGTTTAATCTCTAGAACCTGTGTAAAGGTGGAGAGGGAAGACCAGCTCCATAAACTTGCTGTCTGTCTGCCATAAGCGTGTAGTGACACGGGCACCATGGGTACAACCATACAAACTCATAATAAAATTTTGAAAGAATTAGTGAGCTTGAGATTTTTAATTTTTAATGACTACAAGTTTTCGATGTTGATAAAATAAGTAATTGAACAACCCTTTTACAGAGGTTGATCAAGACTATCAGAAAAACAGGTATTTACATTATGATTCACAACAGCAGCAAAATTATAGTTATGAAGTAGCAACCAAAATAATTTTATGCCTGGGGGTCACCACTACATGAGGGTATTAAAGGGTTGAGTCATCAGGAAGGTTGAGCACTACTGAGCTATAAAACGTGTTAGCCAGATTGGCACTTAAGGAGAGGATAGGGGAGCTGGTGTCAGCCTCAGCCAGAGGAAGGAAGGCACTGCCGTTCTGCTGGGCTGTGCTGGTTCTGATGAGGGCACCAGCTACACAACATCCCTGACGTTCAGCGAGTTCATGGAGCTCAGTGGGAGGAGGAGGGGTTGGCTCTTTTAGGTAGGAGGTCTCTGTAGGGGAGCAGTTTCAGGTTGTAATAATCCTGGAGGAGGGCAGCAGTCGCCAGTTTTTCCACAAACTGCTCAATCCTTGGTAGACACTAGTATTTGCACACCCTGCCAGCATTTGCAATGGGACCAAAGGAAGGCTTTGCTATCTATCCCTCTGAACCTCATCCTAAGGAAGGCTTGGCCACTTAGGACTTCTGGTCTTTACACATTTTTCAGGGCTGACTCAGTTACCAACTCTTGTTCCTACAGAGCCTGGTTTCAGTACCATGGCATTAGACAGTCAATGAGGTCATTGCTATATGACATGGACAAGACAGACACTTGTAGTCACAGCAGAATATGCTCCTGAAGGAGGCATGCTGAGCCTGCTGTGTTGTTTTCTCACAGTAACAATAAACAGTAATAGGTAGGATACTTGCCTAAGGGCACAATCTAAACTCGTCTTTTTCAGTGACTATAAATGTTGCATTGAAATCAGCAGTACGTATAATTATACACTGTCTAATGGCAAGCTTTCAACTATAAATCAGCTAGCTAGAGTGGCACATGCCCAAAGTCTCAGCATAGCATGTGGGACGTCGAGGCAAGAAGACTGTCAAGTCAGAGGCAGGTCTAGGCCACATAATGAGACTTCCTATCAAGAACAAAATCTTCAGTTTGTTTAACTGTCGGAACACTTCGCTCAGAAGGTGTACTGGTGGGAGAATCCAGGTGAGCAGGTTACAGGGGTTCATGTGCACCCTTTGCCTGGTACCATTTCATGGCAGAGGTTTTCTTAGTAAAGATCTCTCAGGGAAACCTGTTGAGAGGGATTTTTGCTTCATGAAGGGCTTCCATTCTGTTATCTTTAGTATTTGTTACTAATTAAATTATCGTTTATGACGGTCTTAGCTGTTTTTCCTGTTGCTGTGGTAAACACCATGGCAGAAGGTAACTTTGGGAAGGAAGAGTTTATTTGACTTGCAGATTACAGTCCACCATTGAGAGAGGCAGGAACTGAAGCCTCTGCCTGGGAAGCATGCTGCTTACTGGTTTGCTCAGTTAGCTTTCTTATGAAAGCTAAGACCCCCTTCTCAGGGTGGCAATACCCACAGTGGACTGGATCCTTCCACACCAATTATTAATCAAGAAAATTCTCCCGAGACATCACACAGGCCAAACTGATGGAAGCGGTTCCTCAACTGAGGTTTCCTCGTCTTAAGTAATTTGGGTTTGTGTCAAGTTGACAAAAACTAACCAGCACAATTACCCAAAGAGGAGTGTAGCTTACTAAAAGAACACTTCCTTAACACCTGACTCTACCGGTTCTACACATAGGCATGCATGCCCCAGAAGTGGGAAACAGTAACTATGCTAGTGATCTGGTCTATATGCTAGATGCTGACTTAAAATCGTTCCCTTGTCCGTGTCAAATCTGTGCTGCCGACATAAGATAAAATTCAGACAGTCTAAGTAGAACCCAGATCTCTCTGTTCGTCTTTCCATATCTCCCTGAGAAGGCACATTGTGTTTTCTTTTATCTTATGTTTTGAGACATGCTCTTGCCACATAGCCAAGCTGGCCTCAGATTCACAGCCACACTCCTGCCTCTGCTTCCTGGAATTGCATCTATGCACTAACGAAATGGCTGGGATTCATTTTCTTCTATTTGCTGTCTACCTTTCGCAAGTTGCTATGAATCCCATCCTTGCCTCACTGACTAATTGTGCCTTAACTGCAAAATGAATTAAAATAATAGAAAAACAAAACAATTCTTGCACAAAAAAACTGCATGGGCTGTCAAGTTGGGTCAGCAGGTAAAGGCACTTTCCGCCAAGCCTGATGACCTATGCTGTTCCCCAGGAGCCACATGGTAGGAGCAGAGAAGCAATTCTTGCAAGGTGACCTCTGGCCTCCACATGGGCACCATGGTACACACAATAATTAAACAAAAATGTAATATTTTTTAATGGCTTCAAAAAAAAATCACAGAAGCTGAGAACAAACCTCGGGGTTTTGGCCTCATTCTTTAACACTAGTTCTGGTAAATACAAAAGTTTAGAGTTGATGTGAGCCCACTCCCTTTTCTGACCACAGGATCTGGAGAGGGATGGAGAGTGCCAACCCAGTGAGGGGCACTGAATGGAATGCACATCCCTTCTACTCTCTCCCACTGGCCACAATTCAGTCACTTACCCAACCTAACAGCCTGTCTACAAACTACAGTCTGTCTAGGCTCCTGGGAAGACACAATGGACCCTCTGTCGCATCACTTAATTGATGTCACAGAACCCAAGTAAAGTTTCAAATTTGGGAGCACAACACTTTGAAAACCCAGGGTGGAATGCGGGGCTGAAAACCAGGGGTTTGCTCAAAGTCTTGTGAACTGAGATGCATCGTTTACTTTTCTCATTGCTGGGACAAAATGCTGGACAAAACCAGTTCAGAAAGAACAGATTTGTTGAGGCTCACAGCACAAAGGTATAGTCCATCACTGCGGATCTCATCTCGTGCACCACCCGGAAGCAGAGAGAGAGATGGAGCTCAGCTAATTTCCTTCCTTTTGTTCAGCTCAGGACCCCAGCCCAGTGGTATTTGGAGTGAGTCTTGCTATGTCATTTAACCTAAGCTAGCACCCTGCCCCCAACACACACACTCAGAGTCTCTTAGGAGATTTAGAACTTGTCAAGTTGACAATATTAACTGCTTTAGGCTGTGTACAGCCAGGCACTGGCTTTCTTCAACCAAAAAGGAAGATGTGGTGTTTTTCCTCTGAAATGAACAGACTGGCTGTGGACTTGGAAGCACTTAGTCTATCTCATAGCTCATAGTTGATAACTCATCCCTGAGATGGGAAAAGGAGGCACCCTATTCTGGATAGTTTTATGTCAACTTGACACAAGCTAAAGCCATCTCAGAGGCGGTTAACCTCCCTTAGGAAAATGCCTAGGAGTCAGGACTCTTTGGTGGATGATTCCCACAAATTCAGCTAATTGTGGGTGGTGCCATCCCTGGGCTGGCAGTCCTGGGTTCTATAAGCGGGGCTGGCAAGCCATTTGGAGCAGGCTGGTAAGCAGAGTTGTTCTATGTCCTCAGCATTGGCTCCAGCCTCTAGCTCCTTGCCTTGACTTCCTTTGATGGTGAGCTGTGATGTGGAAGTAGGAGTCTAATAAACCGTTTCCTCTCCAACCTGCTTTTTTGGTCATGGTGTTTCATCGCAGCAATAGAAACCCTAACACTTCCTGTAGGAATCCGAAGTACAATCCAAATAGCTGAGACTTTCTGTGTCCCACCTCTTCCTCTCAGTCCCAGACCGTATTTGAACACCCTAGGTAGGGTTCTTCTTTGAGAAAAGCAAACAGATTGGAGAAAGCAAGGTGGCTCAGCTCTGCTTCTCACCCCCCCCAGGGGCCCCACCCACTCTCAGACAACCAACTGCCAAAGAGTTGTTTGGTATTTCACATTCATGAGTCTGTGAACAAGAGAACGAAGATGCTCTAAAAAATTAAAACAAATATATAATGGGAGAAACAAAACCCAAAATAAGCAAATAGAAAATGATCACGAGTGGCCCAAGCTTGTGGTCCCAAAGCTTAGGAGTCAGGACTCTGGCAGGATGATTCCCACAAATCCAAGATCATACAGTAAATCCAAGGTCACATAGCAAGCTCTGGGTCAGCCGGGTACAGAGTAAGACCTTGTCTCACAAAACCGAAATGGAACAAACAATCCCCTGTAGAGAGGAGACCAACTCCAAGAGAGTGCAAAGATGAAAGATACTTTAGGGGAAACTGCTATAACTAACATTTTTAGGGTGATCACACAAAAAGAACAGAAAGGGCACATCCCAGGTGTGCTCACAGGGGATGGAAACAGAAGGATCAGAAGTTCAAGGTCATCTGCAGAGTAAGTTGGAGGTCAGCCTGGGCTACAGGAGCCCATATTCTCTTTAAAGGGCAGCAATCAAAATTGTACCAACTTTCCAACAGAAACAACTGCAGATATCAGTGTTTTCATTTTTTTGGGGAAGGAGGGAAATGATTGCCAATTTAAGATTCTACACTTAGTGGTAACAATATAATTTAAACTTGAGAGGAACCTCAGCTAACTTTTAAATGGCTCAGGGAAAAATGTATGTGTATTAATATAGAGAAAAGATGTATTTCCTATCGGCTTGTTGGCTCAGGTAAAGAGTAAACAAAAGATATGACAGGGAAATGTGGGTAAATATTAACTATTAGTTCCTTTTAAAAAAAGGAAGAAAGAGAAAACAGATTTTTGTTTGTATGTTTCCTTGTTTGCTTTATCAAGATAGAGACTGTCTCCCTGGCTTTCCAGGAATTTGCTCTGTAGACCAGGTTGGCCTTAAACCTGGAGATCTACCTGTCTCTAGCCTCTGCCTCCCAACTGCTGGGATTAAAGCTGTAGGCCACTAGGCCTAAAATTTCTCCAGAGTTTGCTTCTGCGCTGGCTTCCTGAGTATCCTCTGTGGAACCAGACATGGTCCCTGTAACACAAGGAAGTGAAAGAAGTACATCTAAGGGATAAAGAAAAAAGGGATTGAGGTTGGGGATTTAGCTCAGTGGTAGAGTGCTTGCCTTGCCTGGGTTTGGTCCCCAGCTCTGGTGGGAGGGGGGAGAAAGAAAAAGAAAAAAGGGATTCCTTGGAACAGGGCAGGAACAAAGCAATCCCACAGAGCACAGAAGGATCTTGGGTAACAGCAATGCAGCCTGGCCCAGTCTGGACTAAGGCAGCTAAGGGCAAAAAGGTTATTTTCAACATAGTGTAGGACCTGTAGTATTTGAAATAGTTTTATAGTGTTTGGAGTTTTGGGATAAGTAAGTGAATGGCCACAGAACATAGATTAAAAACAAAATGAGTTAATAATTTGGTTTTTGTTTTGTTTAATTTTGTTTTTGTTACAGGGTTTCTCTGTATAGCCTTGGCTATCCTAGAACTTGTTCTGTAGATTAGGCTAGACTCGAACTCACACAGATCTGCCTGCCTCTGACTCTCCAGTGCTGGGATTAAAATTCACCAGTTAGCCTGTGAATTAATTATTGACTCTAGAGAAAATTAATAATCAATTACACTAAAAAGAAAATATAAATTTTGTGGTTCAACCATGAATAAGGTTTATACAAACATATAATGTAATAATTGGAATAGAAGGGAGGGAAATGGTTTAAGAAAGAAGTTATGAAGGGCCATTCCATGGCAAAAAATTAATATGTAATTTATAAAATGGGAAAAAATCAATAACAATAGAAAAATATTCTTTGAAAATATAGAGGTAGATTTTTTTTTTAAATGCCAAAAGTAGGAATGAGAAAGATGACTCAGAAAATAAAATGTTTCCTGTTCAAGACAGAGGACTTGTTCAATCCCCAGCACCAGTAATCCCAGAGATAGGGGGATCTTTGGAACTTGTTATCTAAGTCTAGCTCAGTCTGTGAACTCCTGGTACAGTGAGAGACTGTCTCAACAAAGATGGTAGCAAGTGATTGGGAAACACTCCAGCATCGACCTCTGACCTCCACACACCCCCCCCCCACACACACACACAGAAGCAAGCAAGAAGAAAGCAAGAGAAATAAGGCAGGTAGGCAAGCTGATTGGCTAGATTGAGAGGGTAGTCCTGAGAAATGAGGGCTAGCTGAGCTAAGTGTGGATGTGTAATAGGGTTTGTCTTGGGAAGTTCTGCTGTACATCTGTCAGTTTGGTGCCTCTTTATCAGCATTGCCCTCACTCTCAGAATTGTCCCAGTCAGTTGGAATGAAATGCTGACATGCTCCCTGCCTTTGTTAACTGCATGTTACCTCTATGAGGGTAAAGGAAAAGAATTGTTGGACTCTAAATAGAGCCACCCTGTTTCATCGAGTTCAGCCTGGTATTTTCTTCTCTCTTTTGTCCCACAATCTTCCTGACTCTTCTTTTTGAGACAAGGTTTCATTCTATAGCCCAGGTGGTCTCTAATTCAAGGTCCTCCTAACTGAGCCTCCCCAGTGCTGGGCTACAGTTGTGGGTCAGCACATCTGACTACCTTTGACATTTTTTCCCTTAAACACTGGGTTTCTCTGTGTAGCCCTGGCTATCCTGAACTCACTCTGTAGGCCAGGTTGGCTGGTCAGAGATCTGACTGCCTCTGCCTCCGAGTGATGAGCTGAAAGACACACACCACCACTGCCTGGCTCTCACATTTAATCTGTTCAACAACTTGTGTAGACATTGTATCTCATTTCATGAGTGGTACAAGTGAGGTGTCAAGGCAGAGCTCCACAGCTTGACAATGGCTGTTCTCCCTGTACAAGAGGCTGGCCACAGGGTGTATGACTTTGGGTCTGGTTAATTCTGCCCTGTGATTTTTTTCAAGTCTTTTATAAGAAAGTTTTAATAAATTAAGGAAAGATAAAGGACAAAACAATCTGAATCCCGGGGTTGGGGATTTTGCTCAGTGGTAGAGCACTTGCCTAGCAAGCGCAGGGCCCTGGGTTCGGTCCCCAGCTCCGAAAAAAAGAAAAAAAAAAATCTGAATCCCAGTGTTAAACAATAAATACAATTGCATTTTAGGGAATGCCTTTTACTTTTAATGTGTGTGTGTGTGTGTGTGTGTGTGTGTGTGTGTGTGTGTGTGTGTGTGTGTGTTATGTGGAGGCAGAGGCTAAGTTAGGGTGTTTTTCTTTATCTCTCTTTATCTTATTATTTCTTATTGTTATTTTTTTATGTATTTTAGTCAGGGTCTCCCTTACCTGAAACTCACTATGTAGAAGACTAGGGTGGCTTTAAACCTATAGAGATCCACCCGTGTCTGCCTCCCAAATTCCAGAAGTACAATTGTGTGCCAGCATATCTGGCTCTATTTTTGAGATAGGGTCTGTCCCTGAACCTGGAGCTCACTAATTGAATAGACTGGCTGGTTATAGCCCCAGGGCTCCACCTGTCTCTACCCTCAGCACTAGAGTCACCGGCCTTAGAGTTCCGTGGACTCTGGGGCTCCAAGCTCAGGCTCTCATGCCTGTGCAGCAAGCACCTGCCAGCCCCTTTCTAATACAAATCTATAATTAGAAGCATTATGTAAATGTCTGAGTTATCTCCCCTCTTTTATTCTCCACTAAACACTATTTTGGACAGAAGTCCAGGTTTATAACCATTTGCCTATCTTTTCCTTTTACTAACTGGGTAATACTGTCATCTGTGTTATTTCATTAGTTCTCCTGTACTGTTAGTTGTTTGTTTTTCAATTGCTGTGACAAAAGCAACTCAAGATAGAAGGGCAGAAGGTGTTTTGTTTTGTTTGTTTGTTGGCTCATAGTTGGAGGAGGTACAGTCTATGGTGGGGAAGTACGGAGGCGGGCAGAAGCTTGAGGTGGCAGCTTACCTATGTCCACAGCCAAACCTCCTCCCCCCCCCCCTCCTCCCCCCCCTCCTCCCTCCTCCTTTCCTATTTACTCCATTCAAGACTCCAGCCCACAGAATGGAGCACCTTTCAAGATGGGTTTTCTTTTTTCAGTTAAACTCTTTGGACTCTCCCTCACAGCTATACCCAGTACTGTGGTTCCTAGGTGATTCCAAACTTAGAGTGAAGAGTAATCATCACCCGTGAGTTTTTCTTTCTATTAACTCTTAAGGCAAAACGTTATATACATCTTTGCATCGGTGTCCACTAATTTCCTCAAGATAAATTTCCCGAAGAAAGCTTCCGGTACCGGAGATCACTTGTGTGTGTGGATCTTCTTATTCACATCACCAATTCCTCTCCTGGAAAGCTGCTCACAGCTCCTAATAGAGGACATGTGTCCATATGCCACCCTTCTCCAGCATGTCTGCTTTCACTGGTGTGTCTGTCTTTCCTGAAGGGTTAAACCATTGAGGGAACAAGGCAAAAGATTGGGAATTGAGGCAACGGAAACAAACAAATGGAATCAAAATTGTTTTTCAATCCTCCCCCGCCCTTCTAGCCCCTCTCATGATTTGATTGATGACTTTTAAACCCTGGCCTTCTGGCTCCATCCTCAGCACATCCTCCCAACTTTCCCTACCTGTTCTTCTTTTCTGTTATTGACTCTGTGTATTGACAGAGTCTATTATTACTAAAATGCATTCCTTGGAGGCAAGGCATATCATTTATGTGTTTAGACTTGAATAGCAATGCCACCATATAACAGTGCTATACCATGAAATCAAGGATGCTGAAATTACAGAGCCAAGCCTGTCAGCACGAACTGTTTAATACAGTCTCCACATGGTCTGCTGCCCTGGAAACCAAACCACACTGAAGCTAGTGAGACAGAAGAATGGAGCTGTATATTCCTGCCCATCCTGCTCCTGGGCTTGTTCCCTCCTAGCTCCTCCACTAGCTGGACACTGAGATGCCTTCCTTAACTGCATTTTAAAGGGGTACTATTCTTTGTCTACATTTTATAATCCATTCTTTATTTTCCATGGCTCATTTGCTCCCAGATTGGGGGTCACACTCTCTTCCTAAAAATTTCACCCTTGGTTTAGGGTTACTCATGCTTTTGCTTGCTGGCTAACATTTCTCCTGGAATTCCTGCTTGTTCTGATCAAGGGCTTCATAAAAGCCTTGTTCAGTTCATGAATACAACTGTGCCCTTCCTGAAGACTGACACAGATATTTAAATAAAGAGCATGATCCTGCTAGAGTTAAATAAACACGGAACCAGGTACCATACGCCTGCTGTCAAACTCATTTTATATGGGCTCCTCTGGCTGGCTAAAACACACAGACCTTTGCACCTGGATTTATCCACACCTAACAACTTTTGTCCTGAGAACTCAGGGCCTTCATTGTCTAATTTTTAACCCCCCTAGGACACTAGTCACAACTGGTCACATACTAACATTCTTTTTGGACAAACCTCTTCCAACACATGTGTGTGAAAAACACATTCTAAAGCAAAAGTAGAAAAACATCTGTTTTCGGAGTTTCACCTCCAACACCTTAAGCCAGCTGTGCCAACAAAAATAAATAAATAAATAAAAATAAAAATAAAAAATAAAGAAACAAAACAAAACAAAAAAACCCCAAACAAAACAAAACACCAACCATCCACAGTTCACGGGGACTGGACCTAAATGAAACACAGGCTCTGATATTTACAGATATTGTTGATTTGGATGGGTGTGGTGGTGTACGGCTTTAATCCTAGCACTTTCATGCCAGGCAGGCAATCTCTGAGCTCTAAGGCCCGTTTGGTCTACAAAGTATTTCCAGACCCGCCCGGACTACATAATAAGGCAGTGTGTCAAAACAAAACAAAAACCACAAACAAAAACGAACATCTTTAGCAGCCTTCATTTTCACGCTCAACACAAATGTGCAGTGTCGCAGGTCCAATCTGGAGACTGAAATCAGTGGCTAAACACAGCGCCTAAGAGGGCTGGGACCGCGAGAGCACAGTAACTCTGGAGGCGTACCCAGTCCAGCCTTCAGCCGCCCCTCTCCCCTTGCACCCTGCGGCTTCTAACCCCGCCCCTCCCGAGACCCCGCCCAGATGCCGACGTCAGTTGTTATGTCTTGACTGGGGCCGCAGCTGCAGCGGGTCCAGTGCTCCGGGGGCGACGACCGCGGCCTGAGGAGGCGGCAGGGACGGTGGCCGCGGTTGGCGCGGCGCATCCGCACAGGGCTAGTCCCCGCGCAGCTACGCAACTGACAGGAAGCCTCCCTGGAGAGCCGCGTCGGGGCCTAGTGTTATTTGCTTTTTGCTTTTTCTCCCTTCACGATTGTCGTCTCGCGCTCTTCCTCAGCGGGAGCCGCCGCGACGCCCCCTCGCGGGCCGCCCGCCTGAGAGGCGCCGCCCGCGGGAACCTGGAGCCGCCGCCGGGCCTGGGCGGCCGCCCGGGCCTGAAGCCTGGGCGTTCGGCGCGGCGCTGCGACGACCGCTCCAACCCGCGCTGGGCGCGCCGGGCCCCAGGCCTGGCCCAGCCGAGCACCGCGCCTTCCGGACTGGGGCCACGCAGTCCGGCGCCAACCGCCCTCCGCTGGCCCGCAGTCTATCGGAGCTGCCTCCGGGGTCACCCCTGGTGGGCTCTTGCCCCTTCCAGCTTTCTGTGGTTCGATGGGTGGGGTGCTTTTGAACGTACCCTCTTCTCCCTTTCTCAGCTCTTGACCGCCAGGCCAGAGCCGGCGCCCTCAGCCGCACGCACGCAGCGATCCACCTGCCTCCCCGCGGGGATGGCCCGCCGGTGACCGCCACCGCCGCGCGCCCTCACTGCCCTCGCTGCCCTCGCCGCACTCGCCCAGGCTGCGCTCCGTCGCCCCGCACTCGACCCCCTCTTCTTGTCCACGGCGTCCCGGCTCCCGGCGACGCCAAGAGGGCGAAGATGTGGCTGAAGCTGTTTTTCTTGCTCCTGTATTTCCTGATCCTGTTCGTCCTGGCCAGGTTTTTTGAGGCCATTGTGTGGTACGAGACTGGCATCTTTGCTACTCAGCTGGTGGATCCAGTGGCATTGAGCTTCAAGAAGCTGAAGACCATTCTGGAGTGTCGAGGGCTGGGCTACTCCGGACTACCTGAGAAGAAAGATGTACGGGAGCTGGTGGAGAAGTCAGGCAAGTGCTGAGCTCCCGGAGGGAGGTCGCCTCCAATGTCCTGGCTCTTCCCCAGCTCTTAGAATGAGGCAGCTCCCGGAATGGTTAAGCAGACTGCTCCAGGGAGTTGCCCAGGTCGTCTTTGTCCATTCTAAATGAATATGTAAATCTTGGTTTTGAAAAGGAAACTGTTGGAGTATTTGGTGTGTTCCAAGGTCTCTTTGGAAATGACAGTTTGAAAGTGTAGCTTTAAAAAGAAAATCATTAAATCGAACCATTTGTCCCAGAATTCAGGAAATTGATTATAGGAGAAGGAAAAAAAAACTCCAAAACAGCCTGTAAATTGCAGCTTCTGCCTCCATAGTGAAAACAAGCTGCCGGGAGGGTAAAACATCATTAAGATAATAACAAAAGGCACGTGGACCTAAGATTTATGCGTAAATTATGCATTTAATTACAGATAAGGTGTACACTGCGCAATATTTGCTTTTTATACTTTAAATTTAGTGAACATTTTGTGTGATTCTCGTCCTTGTTTGGAGTTCATATTTTCTTGCAGTATTACAATTTTTACTTTTGAATCTTGAATGTATACCTTTCTTGTCATGTGTCACAGGCATCCCTGCGTCACTTAATGGGTTGTGGAAGAGACTTGAAATAGTGCTGAAAGAATATTTATGTAGCCATTGATTTGTGATAGAATTAGGAGGGGAAATACAGTTAACTTGAACGTGTCTCGTGTTTAGACAGTCCTCCTGAAAGGAATGTAACTTGAGAAAGGCGTTGTGAGTTGATGTAGGAAGCATTTGATGAAACTGATGACTGTCTGGTTTTGTCCTTTCAAGTATGTCATCAGCGGGGCCTTGTACAAGATCTTTTTTTTCCTGAGGTATTGCTATCTAGACAAATAGTGTGATAGGCAAGATTACAACATAAAGCAGTCTAACACTTGTGTAGTCACCAGTGGGGGAAAAGGAAGGAATGCTTGCGTAAGGGATACACTTTTCAATTGTGTATTATTGTTGCTCTTGATTGCTACTGGTTTATGCTGCCATTGGTTGTTGGGGGAGGGAAGTGGCTTAGCTATCTCATACAGTTATTTGATCACACAGTTTTTTTCCCTTTGAGCTTTATGTTAGATATTTTGCTGCCGTTTGAGCCTAAAATTGTTGGAATGTACAAGGAATCTATACATAGTCTAAAGAATATACAACCAACGTACGATTCAGATCCCATATTTTACAGCATAACAAAAAGCAATCTTGGTTTGACAACTTAACTGTAAAACCTAAATGTTTGTTGTAGATGGTTTTGCTGTTTAGAATGGAACTGGAATACCACTATGTAATATTTAAGGCAAAGGTTAGATAGTATGACTTGAATGGTTTGGTTTTTTTATATCTCATTATATATGATCCAAGTTTACCTGGTACACTTGTGTATAAATATGGGGATTTGTTGTTCTGATAGGTAACACTCTATCTCTCCCATTCACATAAAAACCTTGTGGCCATTTTAAGCAGGCTGATGGCAAATTCTGTGAACCCTCTTCTAAATCTTGTGAGTCACAGCACATAAACCAAGCTTTGAGAAACATGTGAAGCCTGCACAGGCTTTATGTAAAATTAAATGATTACTAGTTTGAGGGGATTTTTTTTGACTGGTGTAATTTAGTAATTTACTAACAAGCTATATGATGCCCCCCCATTAGAATATATGCTCTACTATAAGAGATGAATTATTGTCTTTTTTTCATCTTTTGCTGATGTATGAATCTTGTATTTAGGAGCTATTCTATTTTGTAGAATGAAAATATAATAGTGTTCTTATTCATGATATAAAATGGAATTAATCATTGAAGTTGGGATTTTTGAAACCTTAACAGGGTTTTTATTTCTTCCTTCAGGTGACTTGATGGAAGGTGAACTCTATTCTGCTCTCAAGGAGGAAGAGGCATCTGAGTCTGTTTCTAGTACCAATTTCAGTGGTGAAATGCATTTCTATGAGCTTGTAGAAGACACAAAAGATGGCATCTGGCTGGTTCAGGTAGAAAGGATGACAATACTTAATGAACCTTATTTATACCAAAATAGTATTTACCACTGAGTACCTCTTCTGTTGTTTTTCAAAGCAATGATAATGAAAATTAGGTCAGGAGGTGCAGCTCAGTTGGTAGAGTATGGCCATGTATGAAATCTTGGCTTCAGTCCCTAGCACCACCTATAAACCAGGTTGTGTTACACACCAGAAATCCCAGCATCCGGAGGCAGAAACTAGGACTCAGAGGTTCAGGGTCTTCCTCAGCTGCCTAACGAGTTCAAAGCCAGCCTAGATAGGATACATGAGACAATGTCTTTGAGGAAAAAAAAAAAAAGTAAAAAGTAAAGAGTGGAAAAGGAAAGATTTGGGGGGGAGTTGTCTTGAGAATCAGCAGACAGAAATGTCTAGAAACACACATTTTTCTTTTATTTAGCAGTGTACACTTGTTTTGTTTTGTTTTGTTTGGTTTGGTTTGGTTCTTTTTTTTTCGGAGCTGGGGTTGTTTTGTTTTTTAACTCTAGCTCTGAGTTTATTAAGTTTATTACGCCACACAGGTTTAGTATGCAAGGGAAGAACACTAAAGTAAAAGTAAAAAGTCTGCATTAGTGAAGCAGCCAGCCTTGAATGGCAGCTGTGCCAACCGCCATAGAAACAACTCAGCAAAGTAGCTATACTGCGGGACTTAGGAAACATGCTTTTCTTTTCCTTTTTTCCTTCCTTATGGTGATTAGATAGTTTTTATGATATCAAAACTGTGAGATTTAATTAGTATATTAGGAATTTCAAGCTGTAAAGGGCCTTAAAAATTATCTTTAATGATTTTCATGGTATGAATTTTGGTAAGTGGATACACAGCATTAATGTAACCATGTGTATTGGAATAATTCGGAATTGGAATATTGAGCATGTAATGTCATCCTAAATATTACTGAAAAGGCAAGGTTTAATTTTTAAAATCTATTCACTTGCAGTAACATAACAAGTAAGCTTGAAGTCTGAATATGGCCAAAGTTAAGAATGTAGAGTGTGGCTGGCTGAAACTCAGAAGTCATGTCAGACTGTTTCTGAAGCACTAAGATAGAGGGAGGTTGTTGAAGCCCCTGGGCCTGCTCAGCAGTATTGCACTAGGGTCAGATCCCAGGTCCTCTGGTTTGTTTTCTTCCTTCAGACGGACTTCTGTGTAGTCATTGACAATGCATACATCCATCCTCCCATTTTTTTTCAGTGCTTTTGACATTCCACTTTGCTGTTGACCAGTTTTGACTTAGGGTTTGAAAATTAAAATAAAAGCTTCATATTACTTTCTGAGAACAAAGGCTACAAGATTTGTTTTTAAAATAAATTTTAGAAACCTTAATTGGAAGGAAGCCTGAGTTTTGTCATTGGCTGGCAGTATAATTGGGAATAGGTAGGTTTTCTCTTGTTTCTGGACTCAAACGCATGTGCATTTAAAGAGGATGGAATGATGCTGTCATCTACTGTGCTGGAAGAGTGAGCTTCCGTGATTCTGTGGAAATTTCATTGAATACCCTGGTCTTCCCTTTTTAGTTCCATTCCTACTGTATTTGACTTTTTACCCTTTATAATCAGCAAAGGTAGAACCTGAGAGGGTTTAGTCTGTACAAATTCTAGTTTATTTCTGTTTTTGTTTATTGAGAAATAAGCTATAAGGGTTGAGAATATAACTCAGTGGTAGAACGTTTGCCTGGTATGCATGGAGCCCTGGATGTGATTTCAGTCATTTGTTTAAAGCTTTATAAAATTATTATTTTTTTTTTTTTTTTTTGGTTTTTTTTCGAGCTGGGGACCGAATTCAGGGCCTTGCGCTTCCTAGGCAAGCGCTCTACCACTGAGCTAAATCCCCAACCCTAAAATTATTATTCTATTTCTTGCCCCCAACACTTACTTTTAATCTGGCCAAGAAATATTTATTGGTTTTGATAATTTTAGGTATATTGACAAGATAGAATTGAATGGTCAGTCCCATTGCTGTGGTTTTATGGTCTAAATGCTTATCGCTCACATGATTTGATTTTCTGAAGTGGATGGTGGAGAAGGCATTAGGCATGGCTAAAATGCAGAAGATGTCAAAGGCCTGGGAACTGCTTGGAAATAAAGGATCCTACTTGTAAATGCTAGGTAAATCTGATTGACTAGTTAGCAATATATGCTTCACTTTTAAGTTATCTTTTTTTAAAAAGATTTATTTTTATTATGTATACAGGTGTTTTGCCTTATGTGTGTCATTGTACTGTGTGCTCGCCTGGTGCCCACAGAAGCCAGAAGAGGGTGTCAGATCTCCTAGAACTAGACTAACAGATGGTTGTTAACTGCCATGTGGGTGCTCAGAATCAAAAGTAGGTCCTCTGCAAGACTCTTAACCCCTGAGCCATCTTTCCAGCCCTAGTTACCTATCCTCTTGATGTCTCACTAAAGATATGTATGAACTAAATCTCTTAATATGTGATAAAATTAACCCATTTATTTAGTATAAATGACCGTGCCAGAGCTATGACCAGGCAGCTTACATTCCAGTTGTGAGAATCAGACATCAAATAAATTAATATTGAATATAATGCCAATAAGTTGGAAGTTCTGAGAAAAAAGAAGTGGACTAAAGAGATAGAATAATGAGGAACTTTTTTACAAGGTGGCTATTGAACAAAGTAATAAGCAATGATGTAAATGTAGCTTTTAGTCTCTTCATTATTTTCTCCCAAAGTATTTTAAAAGTCATGTATTAACAGTTGAAAAACACTTCCTAAGGAAAACAGAATGTATATAGGGAACAGTACAGTAGGGCACTCTTTGTTTTTCCAGTAATGTGCAATGCCACTGATTTCCAGTGTCCAGCTTGTGTTCTTTGTGACCAGTTACTTAGATCTGTCAAATGGCTAGTCTGGTCTGCAAGGCCAGTGTCTGTTTGGATAGTTGAGAGAAGTAAGCCTGAGACCCTGCTGTTGGAACTAGGAGCTAACCTAAGCAGCTGAACTTAACAGCCAGGCACCTCTCTTAAGTTATAACTTCATAGTTATATTTGGGTTTTGTTTGTTTAGTTAGTTTTTAAAACTATACTTAAAATTTTAAAAATATTTGCTAGAAACAGAAGGGAAGTGTTCTCTTGGTTGTTTGTCACTCCTTAGCCAGACTATATTAGTCTGTCTCTCAAGAATACAGTTCTGTACAGTTTGACTGCTGGGTCTCTTCTTCTATTTTGTTTTCTGTTGTTTGTTTTTAGGCAGGGTCACTGAGTAGTCCAGGCTCATTACCTTCTTCCTGCTCATCTTTCTGACTGCTGAGAGCAGGTGTCAGCCATCGTGACACTCTTATGTATTTTGAAAGAAGCTAGCTAGTTTGTTTGCTCTTTTCTGTTTTTTAAAGTGCCTATGAGGAGTATTTTCACACACTGTACTGCATAGATTTCGGCCATTTCTGTCTTCAGCTTGTCAAACTTGATTCCATGTGTTTCCTGTATACTTGAGCATGTGTGATGAATAGAACTATAGGAGTTATTTTTCCTATTGCTATGGCAAAGGAAAGGTTCATTTTGGCTTCCTGTTTGGAGGGGAGATAATGCATCAGTCATGTAGGTGGCTAGTACATCTCATCCATGTCAGAAAATAGAGAAAGATGAATGCAGGTATTCATTCCACTTACCTTCTTTTAAAAAAAATCATCATCATCCTTCTATGTGTGCATGGATGATGTATGTGGAAGGGATATGCCCACTGTGGTACATGTGTGACAGCCAAAAGACAACCTTGTAGATTGTCCACCTTCATGTGGATTTGGGGGATCAAACTCAGGTCAGGAGGCCTGTCAGACAAGTGTTATCCTACCAAGCTATCTCATCCCCTCTGCCTTCCCAAAGTTTTAAAAATTACATCTATTTTTTTTTGTGGTGAGAAGTACTTGTGGAGAACAGAGGACAGCTTGTAGGAGTTGGTTCTCTCCACTAACCATTGCAAGAACTAATTTTTATTTTTAAAAGTAGCAAAATCCATGACACCTTTATGAATAATATACACTATGTATTTCACACAGAACCAAGTCCTTCCTTTGTGATACAATTGTAACACAGAGACAATTTTGTTCTTCCTCCCTAACTTAAGCTCCTGCCATTAGCCATTCATTTCCCAATTTTGTGGCTCTTTGACTCTGCCACCACCCAGTCTCCTTGGCACCCATAGTCGAGGATTATTTTGCTTTCAAAAGATTTCTGGTTAGAGGAGCAAAGCTTTTGAAGTGGAAAAATTGCATAAAGTATAGCTTTTTCTTTTGTATTTGTCCTCTAACATTTTTTCTTTATTTCTTTTGACTTTTGTCATAATTTTAAAAGAGATATAGCTGTTCATTCCCTACTAGCTGTGCCATTTATTGGGATTAAAGTCACTGGAGTTGCACAGCACCGAAAAACACTTTATGACTTAAAGTACTGGAAAGCTTTGGTCACTGTTTACTGAAGTATTCTGTTAATGCAGTTCCTGTTTGGCTGGAAGCATTAACAGCTGATTTTAAACTTGTTTATTTGCTCTTAAAAGGTTTGTTTAGGGAAAATCTAATTATTTATCCCTTTAATGGGCTACTACAGAGCAAAATATACAGCAAGCCACTGTGTTTTATGTTGGTAGAAATGTTTAGAATTTACCCATAAAGTAAGCCAGTGAGAGTAGTACACTTGATTTTAGTCAGAAATTAGAAACAATAACAAGGTGAATACTTACAGTTAGTTAATTAGAATGTTATTCAGTTTCAGCTTTGTCTATCACTGATCCTCAATTTTGATGACTTTACACAGAAGATATCTATCTATCTATATCTATATATATATATATTTAATTTGTAAAACTGTATCCCTGTTAAACTACTGAGGAATGTAAAAATGTCAGCTCTCTTATTCAAAGGAATCGCAACATGTAACTGTGACTCCTCTGTGGGGGTAACAAGGATGCACTAAATGTTCTGAAGAAATACACCTCTCTTCTTAAAAAAACAGGCAAAAGTATATTTGCAAATATATTAGCTATCTTTTATATAAAGGAGACCGAGACAGTTAGTATGCAGTTGCATAGCAAGATGCCATTTATACTGTCTGTTAGAAAACATACAGGATGACAGGTTGTTGGGAAGGAACTTTTGGTTATAATAGAAATTGTTTTAGAAACTCTTTATAAAAAGACGTAGAAGTTGGGTGGTTGTGGTTTTGGTGGCTGTCTTTAGTCCCACCACTCTGGAGGCAGAGCCGTGCAGATCTCTGTGAGTTTGAGGCTAGATTGGTCTACAGGACCAATTCCAGGACAGCCAAGGCTAAATAGAGAAATCCTGTCTCAAAAACCAGAAGTGGGGATTGTGTAGAACAAATTGTAAAAAGCTTGAAAAAGTTTAGTTCAGCTCAAATGTTTAATTAGCAGCACCCAGATCATCTAGACACAACAATGAACTGAAAGATTGCCCTACATTTAGCCTGTGATGCCAGATCTCTTTCAGGCTTGAAATTCACCTGTACTTTGATTCAGATTTTTTTTCTTGTATTTGAAAACATTCTCTGTAGAGAATTTCTGAGAAGTATCTCTTCTCATGTAGTAGACCAGCAGTGTGGATTCACTCCAGATGGTTTTTTTTGTTTTGTTTTTTTTGATGAGCTGGGGACCGAACCCAGGGCCTTGCGCTTCCTAGGCAACGCTACCACTGGGCTAAATCCCCAACCCGGATTCACCCAGATGACACTTTGTAGGACATAAGCTGTAGAGCAGAGCATTCCTGCTAATGTGACACAGTTTAATAGGCTAAGAAGATTTTGTTTTGCCATTAACTGAGCCAGATGAGCTAATTGTGAAAACACTACCATTTTTATAGTGACCGTTTAATTCAACCTCCTTCAAAGTTAATGTATGTAAAACCTTTAGTTGACTAATCACATAGGATTTTAACAAAACAGTTTCTAATTGTGTAGCAATAGTGACAGAATCATAAAATGATTTCATTAAATGCTTAGATGACTTCTCATTTTTGTACAGCTCTCTCAGTGGGGAATCCTTAAACTCTTCCAGAACAGATGCTAGAACAGATTGCTGAGTAAATAAGGCCCCAGGGTTAAAATTGTCATGTAGCTCCTCAGCCTCTCTCACAATTCTCCTCACTCACTCCTGCTGTCCCTGCCAGAACCAGGGTGTGCCTGGGAACAGCCCTCTCTTATTCCCCTTCGCATTCCTAACACAGAAATGCTTGTCATGCATCTGCAAGGTACTTGCACAATCAGCAATTAGGTCTTCACTCAAAGATGCCCTGCGACTTAGGGCTGTGTGCACGTTGACAGTGGCAATGTCTTAGCTCCTTGAGGCATTGTCATTGCCAACACAGGCCTAAAATATTTGGGTTGTTTTACAGCTTTAGTCAAGAAATGGAAGAAATGTTGGGAAAGAGAGTTATTTTTAAAGAGAGAGAAAGGAAGAGACAGAGAAAGAGGAGACTGCAAAGAACAGAGAGTATAGTATTTAATTACACAGAGACTGATTTGAGAAGTCTGAAGGTTATGTTCAGGTACCTTTGACCCCATGATCAAGAGAAGTACTAATGACTCTTGAGAAGTAACAGAAAGGAAAAGAACACTTATTTTGCCGCTGGGTATATAACTGAGTGGTGGAGCATTAGCCTAGTATGCTCTTAGTGTCCTATGTTCCACTTCCTGAACCACCATTACCTCCACTAAAGACAGAGAGACAGAGACAGAGAGAGAAGGACAGAAGGAAAAGGGACCAAGAATTAGGAAACAGACCATACTTAACTGCCCTGATTCTCCAGGTAAACCTTTAAAATATACTTTTAGACAAGAAAAAGGGCTAAGTAGCATCTTGGGTAATGTGATCAGCATGACCTCCCTAAAAAGCTTATATTTTAACCGTGTCCTCAGTCCTCTGAGAATGCAAATGTGAATCCATGTCTCCCTCAATAAGACCATGTATTTTCATTAAAAGTATTGTCAAAACCATTTACTTAGTTCTCTAATTCGTGTACAAGTATTGAGTATTCAGTGTATGTTACAGTGTGTTACATGTACATGTATGTCTCCATACGTGTTAGAACAACAATATCCATGATGTATTATAGGAGTTGCTTGAGTAACTTCATTTTCCAGGACCATGTGCCCTCAGCCTGTGATGCTCCTGACATTTGTTAGACTTCCGAGGAAAAGGGCCACAGCTGAGGTCGCTGTCCTACCCCTTGCTTCTCACAGCGAGTTCACTGCTCGCACTCAGTTTATACACACGCCTGGAACTTTACTTCCTGAGGCTTTTCAATTATGAAATAGTTCTTCCTGCCAGAAAGATTAGAGGCCCCCGGGTATTGTCTTTGTAATTTCAAATTGAATAATGTCAGTAAAGATGGCATTTATGAAGACAGCTTAGGTCTGTATATGCTGGACTTAAAGTAGAGGGCATCATGAAAACTTTAGACATTTTTTGGTTTTCCATTAAATTGTATTTTATTATGTTTACATTTTTTAGAGTTATACTATTATCTTCAGTGAAACTCTGCTTCCATTAAGTCAGGAAGACTGGTGATAAAGAGAAGAGATATTTAACTACTACTGTCATAAACAGAGAAGTTAACAACATTTTGAAAGTCAAATTTTTTCCTTTCTTTAAAATATAATCTGCTCCTCTAAGACCTAACTGTGTATGAGGGCTGTTTTGTACACTTGAAATATAAGTTTAAGGTTGCCAAGTTCATTGTGGCTGCTCCTGTTCCTAGAGTCTTTCTAATTAACAATAAGTCAGATATTTTCCTGAACGCACACCAGTATACAAAGCATGCAAAAAAATCATGTTCCCCCTGATTTGCATTACTCATTAAAATGGTTTGTGTCAGTGTTTCTCAATCTGCAGTCTCATAAAAGATATCCTACATACCAGATATTTATATTGTGATTTATAACAGTCACAAATTATAGTTATGGCATAACAACAGAATAATTTTATGGTTGGGGTTAAGAACATGAGGCCCTATATTAAAGGGTCACAGTGTTAGCAAGGGTGAGCACTACTGATCTGTGTATTTCAAATGTCATTTCCTTTCCCAGTTTCCCATCCATAAGCCCCTATCCTCTCCTTCCTCCCCCTTCTTCTATGAGGGTGTTCCCCCTCCAAACCACCCCCTTTCTTTGGATTTTTAAAAAATTATTTTCAAAGAGAAATTGGCTTCAGGGCCTTTTTCTGATTGTGTAATGTAATTACAGAAAATAGGTACGTAGTAGAGAATATGGCTAGATTTTTCAAAGGCTTTTGGCTCCTATTCTGAGTTACTGATAGAGCATGGAGTTTAACGTACTGTACTTGGGTTTCTTTTCTAGCTGGACAGATGTAACTTCTGTAGGAATAGTAATGAGGGCCAGTAAGGTGCAGGTAAAGGTGCGTGCTGTACAAGCTTGCAGTCTCACATTCAAGCCTCAGTGCCCAGAGAGCAGAAGGAGAGAACTGACTGTCATGAGTTCCCTCAGATCTCCACAAGGATGCTGTAACACTCATACACATATGCATGAATTTAATTAATAATGACAAATTAAAATATAAAAAGAAGTGCAGTAGTAATGAGATGATTCAGTTGAACTAGAACTGGAAGCAGAATGTCATTAACAAAAAGAGTATTCTATAGATAGGAATGATTGGGTTTAGGTAATTAAAGTTTCACTTTTTCCTCAACTCTCTCTCTTGGGAAATAGGTCATAGCAAATGACAGAAGTCCTTTGGTGGGTAAAATCCACTGGGAGAAAATGGTAAAAAAAGTGTCAAGATTTGGAATACGGACAGGCACTTTCAACTGTTCCAGTGATCCCAGGTAAGTGGATTAAGAAATTCTGAGTTTGAACCCTGACCAGAATCTACAAGAAGCCTGCCTGAACTGAAAACTAATTATTTGTTTAGTGTACTGCTGGTTACCCAGATGTTTGTAGCTGACTTTCTCAGAGACCCCTTAAAACTGTCTGTAGTCCTTTGTTTCAGTTTTCTTTTCCAGATGGCTGTGGATGACATCACTGTTCTCATCTGTAGCTCAGACTGGCTTTATAACCTTCCCTTAGTCAAGGGCCTGGATTGCAGGCCTACATAACCACTTTCATACTTCTGACCTTCAGTTTGCATGTCCGTTAGTCACTCTCCATCTGCTCCACAACTACCCCTAGGTATGCCCTTCTCTCTAATATCAAAGTCAGATTCATCCTTGTATTTAATCAGACATACCCTTCCTATCTTTTCTACCCTTCACTATTTTGTTTTTCTTCATTTTTTTAGATGTGGTGGTTTGGTTTGTCTTTGACTTCAGTATTCAGTGTATTATTACATTAATTCTGGTCTTGTTACTTAATTTTTAGTTAAGTTTAGATTACATACATATGTGTGTGTAAAGGAGTATATATGCACGTCTGAGCACAGGTGCCATTGAAGTTCAGAAGATGGTGTAGGATCCTTGGATCTGGAGTCATAGGTAGCTGTGAGCCTCCCAGTGTGGACACATTTAAAAAAAAAATCAATATTTTTATATAGCCAAATGAACTGACGAAAGAGCTGGATAAAATGGTATATATCTGTATTCCAGTGGGAGGCTGAATGGGAAGATCTCAAATCCTAAGCCACCCTATATAGTGAAACAGTTGCGCAAAACAAACCCTGAGAAATGTTTTCTTGATAGTATCATTGAATTTATTCTGACCTTTAAAATGTTCTTTTTTAATTGGCAGTAAAAGACTTTATGTTGGTACATGGTAATATAAAATTCTTAAAAACATGATTTAATTTGACAGTTATAACAAGAAATTTTCTTTTGGGTAGTCCCAAGTTCTTTAGAATGACAGAACTTAAAAAATACCAGTTCTGAACTGAACAGAAAACATAAAAGGAGGAAATGAGAGCATTAAGAGCTTGCCTGTTTTACAAAGTAAGATTTTGTGTCATAAAGATGTCATTATTTATGACACAAAACAGAAGTCAGTGTAGTTATAAGAGAGAAGATAAAAAGAATGACCAAGAGTAGAGATGTGGGACTGGGGAGATGTTTCAGCAATTAAAAACATTTTCTGATCTTGTAGAGAACCTGGGTTTGGTTCCCAACAGCAGGAGATCTGACATACTCTGTTCTGAGACCTGCAAACAAGCATACACACTACACATAAATACAAATTATAATGAGTAGAATGTGTCACCACAAGTTTCTTGAAATTAAGCCATTTAAACTCTGTAGATAAAATGGGAAGGGTCTACAGGCATTTTACCCACTGTTTGTTTTTGGCAAGGGTAAAAACAGGATTCATACCATTGAATTATTGTTCTTTGTATAACTCTATTGTTAAGGAACAGAAATACTTAATTTTTAAGGTATGTCTCTTTTCAAACCATTTCATGTTAATGAAATATGTGCTGTTAAGGGACTGAATCAACACACTAAAAAGTTAAGAGTCAGGAGCTATGATTCAAAGTCACTAAGATGCTCCCCAGTGTCCTCAACAACCTGTTCTTTAAAAGACAACATACCATCTTCATTTATCTTAAATTATACCGCAGTATTCCTGCGATAAATTAGTCATGCTGCCATTATAAAACATATGCCACATAACTTGACTTTCCTCTCTGGATCATATGAATGTGTAACATACTCATCTAACCCCAATAAAATATGAAATGTGCTTAGTAAATCAAATGTAGCATCCCTTAGATCAGTATTCTGAAGCAACATAAGAAAACAAGTGCTATGCATTTTCAAGTCTATAACAAAGCATAGCTACCTGGTAGATATTTTTATTCTTTATCAATATAAATTTTATATACCAAAAAATTCTACATGGCAGGTTTTAGGAAGAATTTTTTTAAAAAAGGAAAATGTCTTCAGTTATCATCTATCCATAAGTAACGGGAAGTAATGTGATAGCTGTTTTAGTTTTTGGTATTTCTTATCACCTGGTTTTTCGGAGGGGACAAATGTCATATCAAGAACTCGCTGGATACCAAAGGACCTCGTGCATAACTGTAATCAGGTGGTGATTGTAATTATGCTCATCATCACTCCCCTGGTAAATGGATTGGCCTGAAACTTTGTATACTTTCTGTCTGTGTTTCCTAAGTGTTAAGGCCTTTTTCACGGTATTCATTACAGAGAAAAGAAAGTTAACTGTAACTTGAAGTAGCTGCCTTTGGATTGGCTTATTTATGTAAAGATTACTGTTTAGTAGTTAGTGCCTATTGCCTTGTGCTAGGCCTTGTGGGAGTAGCTAGTTGAGAAGTGGTAAGGTAGGTGCCTATTGAGGACTCTGAACTACCTCAGGGACTCCGCATGTATGAGCATTCATCTTCCTCTGTTTCTCCCTAATTTCTAACCATCTTTTAAGGCCTAGTTCTTTTCCAACCCTTTCTTGAGCTATTTACCTGCTCAAATTCCTAGTAATATCTCTTCTTTGATCTTACTTTGATACTGGTTTCTCATCCATAACAGCATTTTTTAATTCTGTATGAGCAAAAATTACTTGCCATTATCTTAGTATGGATCTTAGTATGTAACACAGTTGCACATAGGAGGTGCTAAAGTATTTTCTGACTCTTTGGCTTAGAAATGCTTTAGGTATGCCTTATACAATTTTTTTTTTCTTAAACACAGAAATTCAAAGCAGACTATAGTAAGCTTGCTTATTCTGGCACACTTGCCAGAAGTATTGGCTTCTCTTTGGTTATTGGAGATTATCTGGTCTCAAAGAAGAGGGTCTGAAGGGTACCTTTCAGGCCCTAAAGAAAATTGTTAGCATGTAAGTTGTTCAACAGCCTCACTGTTCATTCAGTTTACTCTCTTACAGGTACTGCAGAAGGAGAGGCTGGGTACGTTCCACTCTCATCATGTCTGTCCCACAAACAAGCACATCTAAAGGGAAAGTCATGCTTAAAGAGTACAGTGGGCGCAAGATTGAAGTAGAACACATTTTTAAATGGATAACTGCCCATGCAGCTTCTCGGATCAAAACTATATATAATGTTGAGCATTTGAAAGAAGAATGGAATAAAAGTGATCAGTACTGGGTAAAAATATACCTATTTGCAAACCTTGACCAACCACCAGCTTTCTTCTCTGCATTAAGTATAAAATTTACTGGAAGAGTTGAGTTTATTTTTGTTAATGTGGAAAATTGGAACAACAAGAGTTATATGACAGATATTGGTATTTATAACATGCCATCATACATACTTAGAACTCCTGAAGGAATTTACAGATATGGAAACCACACAGGTGAATTTATATCCCTTCAGGCCATGGATTCATTTTTACGCTCATTACAACCTGAAGTAAATGATCTGTTTGTTTTGAGTTTGGTTCTAGTTAATCTTATGGCTTGGATGGACTTATTTATTACACAAGGAGCAACCATCAAGCGATTTGTGGTTCTCATAAGCACTTTAGGGACATACAATTCCCTATTAATTATTTCTTGGCTACCTGTGTTGGGCTTTCTACAGCTCCCTTACTTAGATAGCTTTTATGAATATAGTTTAAGATTGCTGCGATACTCTAATACAACCACACTGGCTTCGTGGGTAAGGGCAGACTGGATGTTTTACTCTTCACACCCAGCCCTGTTTCTCAGTACATACCTTGGACATGGTTTGCTAATTGATTACTTTGAGAAGAAGAGACGGCGCAGCAACAATGATGAAGTTAATGCAAATAATTTAGAGTGGTTATCAAGTCTGTGGGACTGGTACACCAGCTACCTCTTCCACCCGATTGCTTCTTTTCAGAACTTTCCTGTAGACTCTGATTGGGATGAAGACCCTGACTTATTCTTGGAGCGGTTAGCTTTCCCTGACCTTTGGCTTCACCCTCTGATACCAACTGATTATATTAAAAACTTACCAATGTGGCGGTTTAAATGTCTTGGGGCTCAGTCTGAAGAAGAAATGTCGGAGAGTTCTCAAGATACTGAAAATGACTCAGATAGTGACAACACGGACACTTTTAGTAGTAGTAAGGATGTATTTGAAGATAAACAAAATGTTCACAGTTCTCCAGGAAGAACAAGTCGCTGCGATACTGAGGCTTGTTCATGTGCCAATAAATGTTGTCAGACCAGCCCATGTGAAAGGAAGAGGAGGTCATATGGGTCACATAATACTAAGGAAGATATGGAGCCGGACTGGCTAACTTGGCCTGCTGGTACGCTGCACTGTACTGAATGTGTTGTTTGCCTTGAGAATTTTGAGAATGGATGTTTGCTAATGGGGTTGCCTTGTGGTCATGTGTTTCACCAGAATTGCATTGTTATGTGGTTGGCTGGGGGCCGACACTGTTGCCCTGTTTGCCGTTGGCCTTCATATAAGAAAAAGCAGCCATATGCACAACAACAGCCGTTGTCAAATGATGTTCCATCTTAACCGTGTGCAATTGTCCTTAATAAGCTTTGAGTATCTTACAGCTTGCCTTTTTAATGTTAGTCACAATGTTTTTGTGGTTTGAAGTTTAGTTTAATGTTAGTGCAGTGACAGGAAATACACATTATGCTGATGTTGATGACAGAATTTATTTGGATGCCTTGTGTGTCAATTGAATGCATACTAAACTGTAAAAAAATTATTTACAGCATTGAAAATTCAGAAGTTAATGGGTTTTTTGTAAGCACAAAAGAAGTATGGTAGAAATTTATCTTAGCAAGACTTTATGAGGCAGGATCAAATCCTAGTGGGCCTGAGCTGATTTCTTACCCTAAATGTTTTTTCCCTTTTTACAATCTTTGTCCAGCACCTCTTGGTTAAATAATGTATGCTCTGAGACATGAAATTAAAACAGATCTATAAAATAAATTATTTTAAAAGCAGAAGGTTGTAGGTTTTCTGATCTTAAGCTGTGATAAGGTAACTGGTTTTTGTAGGTGTTTTGCTGGATTGCTAATTTCACGGGTCATTGCACCATGATTTTGAGGTGGAGGGAAGGATAGGAATCCTAGTGCTGACACTGGCTCTGAGTAGTGGTAGTTGACCTCACAGCCTGATAGCTTGGATAGGAAAGGATTTTATAGGGGCTTTGAAAAATTAGTATTTAGCATATTCATCTAAGTAAAAACAACTATAATTTATTGTCATACAAGGACTACCTTGTATGTTTAACTGACTTTTTTATTTTGAAAATTTTCAGTGCTACAGGAAAGCTGAGAATATAGCTAGTAGAGTAAATATCTATTTCTCTTTCGTGCACCATATTTGTATTTTATTACATTTACTTTAGCACCTTTTTATTACAATTTTAATATTTCTTCTTTTTCCCTCTCAGTCTATTGAAAGTAAACTTGAAACATGATGCTTTACCCATAAACAGTCACTACACCACATTTTCTATGAATGAGAGCTTTCTCTTACATAGTCAACACCTAATCATACCCTTGAAATTTAATATTGATTCAGTAATACCTAATACATGCTCCTTGTTTCCTAAATGTCTTCATATCTTTGTCTGTCTGTGTTTCATTCTTACTGTGAATATAGAGAAGACTCATCTGTTGGATTCAGTCTTCTTTTCTTCCATCCTGTCCTCTAGAGAAACTGCTCTGTGTGTGTGTGTGTGTGTGTGTGTGTGTGTGTGTGTGTGAGAGAAAGAGAGAGAGAGAGAGAGAGAGAGAGAGAGAGAGAGTTTCTATTTTTCTTCCATGTTTTGCATATCACTGGACTCAGTATTATTATTGTTGTTGTTGTTGTTGTTATTATTTCTGTGTATTAAAACTTCAGGTGCTAGAGGGACTGCTCATTGGTTAAGAGCACTGGCTGTTCTTATGGGGACCTAGGTTTGATTCCTAGCTTCTATGTGATAGCTAACCAGCTAATTTGTAACTATAGTTTCAGGAGACCTAACACATTCTTAACCTCTTCAGGCAGTGGATGCTCATGGTACACAGGCAAAATACCCATAGAATAAATTATACATACATACATACATACATACATACATACATACATACATCTATCTCAAAGCACCCATAAAACATTAAATTTTTAAAATGCTTATTTTTGGTGCTCAATGTCATATTTAGCTAGTACCTCTCTATACCACCCTTGTATCTTGTTACTAATGTCTGTTAATCCTGAAGCACTCGTTTGCTTTTGACCCAGCTTTCTTGTCATCCATTTCTTCAAAGTACCCAAGTTTCATGATGGTGGTGAACTGCACTCCAAAATGGAAATGGGAAATAAATTATTTCCAGAGTACTAACAGTTTTTTCTTGCATGATAAATTGTGCCTTACTTTCAAATACTAGTAGAAAATAGGTGCTTTTTTTACTTTGTGTGGGATTATGTCATAATAAATCCATCATAAATTGAAAGTTTCACAAGTAAAAAATGCATTTACAAGTCTAAAGTACCAATGTAGTTCATTGTAGAAAAATGTCAGTTGTTTCCCCTCAAGGTCCTCTGACTGGCAGTTCCAGCTTGATACCCCTATCCAGAATACTATACTTTTCTATACTGGGAAGTGATCAGAATTTCAACTAACTGCCTCTAAAGAGACAGACTTCTTTCTCATCATCCTAAACATTCAAAGATCATCAAACATCAGTAGAATGCTCGTCTAGATAGAATTCATGAAGTCCTAAATTGGTCCCCAGCACCATATGAACCGGCATGGTGGTACACACCAATAGTCCCACTCAGAGGCGGAGGATCAAGGGTCCAGTTCGTCCTCAGCTACATAAAGAGTTCAAGACCAGCCTGAGAGAAGACATGAGACCTCATCTTAAATAGGAAACCACCTAATAGAAAGGACTAGCAGCTATGGAATTATATCTCATAAGTTTGAGAACTTCAAATAGCAGCGGTCAGTGCTGCATATGCCTCTGAACAAAAGCTGAAATCCTTTCCCTGTAGATGGGGGTCCTAGGATTTCTCACCTCCCTTTAGTTTATGCTTTCAGCAGATGGTTCTCAAATCTACCTGTTCTTCAAGGGCTCTTCCCACAGCATCGGTTTAATACACAGCTATCTACTAGACAGCTCTGTTTGCTTGAAGTACTTAGAATTGAACTGAGGTCTTCTGGGGCAAGCTAGGCAAGCACTCTCCCATCTCAGCCTTTGCTTTTTGTGGGGAAGGATCTCATATAGCATGGGATGGCCTTGAATTCATAGTCATCCTGAGTTCAATTCTACTACGCCCTGGCTCTGGGTTCTTTTAATTAACTACAGTGCTCAGTTGTCTTTCTTCATCCCCAGTCATCCTTTTAAGGGCTCAATGGAGATGGGGCGGGGTGTATGTTAAAAAAAAAAATGTATATGAAAGTGTAGAAATGTTTAGACAAAACTTCTCCAGCTTTCCAGAGCACACCACACATAGGCTATCATTATCCTAAACAGTCCTTTTAAGTCTTTTCATAATCCCTTTCACTCAAGGAAGGGACTTTGGGGCATATGGGCACATACAACAGCTGTTCAAATCAGACATTTACTGGCAATAAAATTATAAATTCATTTAAAAGCCTCATGCATACAGCTTGCTGTTGACTAAAGAGTACGGCAGTTTTCCATACCAGTGTGTACTTATTTTTACATAAAGAATTAAATCTTGGGGCTGGAGAGCTAGATGGCTCAGCAGTTAAGAGCACTGATTGCTCTTTCAAAGGTCCTGAGTTCAATTCCCATCAACCACATGGTGGCTCACAATCATCTATAATGCCCTCTTCTGGTGTGTCTGAATACAGCTATAGTGTACTCATATACATAAATAAAGAAATCTTTAAAAAGAAAAAAGAATTAAATCTTAGCTGAGCATGGTGGTACATACCTCTAATCCAAGGCAGAGGCAGGTGGATCTCCCTGAGTTTGAGGCCAACCTTGTCTACAAAAAAAGAGTCCCAGGAGAGCCAGGGCTGTTACATAGAGAAATCCTGTTTTGAAAAACCAAAACAACCCCAAAAATAATACTGGCTAAATATCTTGTGTTAACTTTGAAGTTCAGTACATCTCTGACATTATTTAGAACTGATTGACATTTTTATTTTTATGATTGTCGGTGCAGAAGATGGCACTTTGTATAAATATATAATATAAAATGAAAAGAGCAGAAATACGTTTAGAGCCATTTCAGAAATTATTAGAAGGGGTTGGGGATTTAGCTCAGTGGTAGAGCACTTGCCTAGCAAGCGCAAGGCCCTGGGTTCGGTTCCCAGCTCTGAAAAATTATTAGAAATTCTGCCTATTCCCATATCAAAATTCATTTAACAGTTTTTAGTGAAACTGAGTCAGAGACTAGCAATTTTTAAACAATCTGATACAATCTAAACAGTAACTAACTACTAGAATACTGATAGGGTAGTTAGGTGCTGAGGAATGACAATAAGGAAAATATTTGAAGTCTCTTTTCTGTGATTAAACCATTATGTTTCTATAAGAGCAGGAAACTATATACACTAAAAACACCGCAGTTCACAATGTGATGGCCTTGAATCTGAGCCAAGATGTTTGAGGCAGTTTGTGTTGGCACTGTATGCCGCTACTACACGTCCAGTGCATCATGTGTGTTATGTGTTCAGAAACAAGGCTGTGGGGAAGCCACACTGAAACACAGGTGAATGTTACCACAAACACCTTAGATTCATTATCTGTCTATTTTCTATTACCTTTTGTTCTTTTGCAAATTCAGGAACCTTTTATGTTCCATTTATCCAGACCTCCAGATTCAGTTACTGGACCCCATATGGGGTCACAACCCACAGTTTAAGAAGTTAAGGCCTAGACAACAAAGAAATCAGCATTGGCCATCAATGCCCGCCACCCCCGTTACACATTCCTGGCTTACTACTGAGGTTAATTTTCATCCCACATTCTTACCACCGTGCTGTAATTTCCCTCCAGTGGGTGCTTCACTATCCTCCCCTTTACCTGGGTTATTGTTCCTTCCATTACTCTTTGGTTGACTAGACTGAATTTCCTTCCTAAATTCTTCACCTTCCCACCTTCTGCTTCCTTACTAGATTTAAAAGGGGGCAAAGATACCTACAGATAGCGACCGTCAGGTGAAAGACACCTTATTCAAGTGATTCAGCTTGATGTCATCAACAGCTGGGCGGACAGATGTATACTCTGTCTCAGCGTTGAACTTGTACTTCAGACATTCCTGGCAGACGCATTGAACTAAACTTTGCATGCGGCTTTTTAGGTCTTTTGTGGTAGGGCCCGTGTGTTATTAATCTGACTACCCACAGTGCATGATACAAAGTGGACAAAATACTTTTTTCAGTGTTATGTGTGCAATAAAAATCCCACAATGAAAAAACAAACTGCAAAGAGGTTAGAGGGACTGCCAGGCATTCAGGCCTTGGTAAACATGACTCATCTCTTAATTGTTAAGCAGGGAGGGTAACACTGCTCATCGCAGATTTTCCCTGAGGTAGAAAACTGAAGGAAACACTGAAGCTTGATAGACTTTATTTCAACTTGTTTTAAATGAAAGTTCTGCTTCCTTGAACAATGTCTTGTATTTAAGGAAGCCCAAGCCTGCTGTCTTTACAGTTGCAGGATTCCCTGGCTAATGGTGGCAATATGACACAAATCGTTCTGCTTAGGAGACTTGAAATTAAATTATTTTGTATGTAAAATCTTTTTATTCTATAAAGTTAACAAGCTCCCTGAGGGATGAAATAATGTTAGAATTGCTTCATCTCACTATGTAAGGTCCAATATAGACATTCAGTAAATAATTGCTGGCTTGAATTTTAAGAACGTATTTTAGGGGGTTGGGGATTTGGCTCAGTGGTAGAGCGCTTGCCTAGCAAGCGCAAGGCCCTGGGTTCGGTCCCCAGCTCCGGAAAACAAAACAAAACAAAAAAAAAAACAAACCCTAGAACGTGTTTTAGTTTTACCTCTAACTCGTCTTGCGCAGGCAGGAAAGGTAAGATGCTGTTTACTTTTTAGCTTACTTGGAAGCCTGGTAAGTTATTCTCGTAATCTTTCTCTTTGCTTACCTGTGGTTTTTCATTTTACTATTCCTTAAAACTCAGTCTAGGAGGGGGTTGGAGAGATCAGACGGTGCAGAGGTTGAGTGGGCCAGCTGCTCTTACAGAGGACCTGGGTTCAATTCCTCGCCCCACATGGTGGCTCACAAACATCTGTAACTCAGTTTCAGGGGATCTAATTATGGTTTCTGGCCTCCTTGGGGACCAGACATGCATGTGGTACACAGACATACATGCAGGCAAAACATCCATACACATTCAAAACGAAAAGAAACAAACAAACAAAAAAAAGCAACTATGCCAAAAGGACATAAAAGCTGGTAAAATGTTGGACTGATATAAAATTAAGACAAGTGCTGAAAATTAATTGTTAGAAATGATATTTTAAAAATCATTTGTGGAGTTTTCCTTTTATTAATTGTAAAACCTACATCTATGTATTTCCTGGGAGGGGCTGGACGCTTGTCCTGGCAGTCATGGAAGCCAGAGGATGCTGTGTGGGAGCCTGGTCTCCTCTCCCACTGCCTGGGTCCCAGGGATCCAGTGCGGGTTCTTCATTTCACGGCATGCACCTTTCTGTGCTGAGCCTCCTCACGGCCCAACCTATGGTCATCGTGTTTCTGTTCTTTGTTGTCAATAATTGTACGTTGATACAGGCAATCTATGCAAGTGTTTGACTCTTTTCTGACCCAAGTTTATACTTCATAGGTGCCAGAATCTCTGGCTGGGAATGTAACTCAGTAATAGGATGCACCAGACCCTGGATTCCAGCTGGAGCGAGCGACACTTTCCTTCATAACACCCTCTGCAGCATTGGACTAGGCAACACTCTGACTTAATAGATGATCACAAATTCAGGACAGTTGAGATTAAGATGACACGAGGACACAGCCTACAAACCTACATGTCCTCAGAGCTCAAGTATAGTGTGGTGCAGCTATGGTATGTATGTACATTCTCCCTTTAAGTATGATCAAAAGAATGTCTCAGCTGATCCACTCTGACCTATACCTTTTAGGTAGAATTGTACCTTTCTAGCTTGTTCATGGATTTTTCCACCATATTCCTCTCTCAGAAATAAACTCATTGCAGAAAAAGCTATGGAAATTTGGGTTGAAGATCTAGCTCAGAGGTATAACACTTGCGTGTATGTGTGTGTGTGTGTGTGTGTGTGTGTGTGAGAGAGAGAGAGAGAGAGAGAGAGAGAGAGAGAGAGAGAGAGAGAGAGCATCATTGCTATTACAAAGGTCTGAAACTCTTTCATTTGGGGGCATATTTTCAGAATGTTTTTGTTGACAATTCGGGGACTGGTGACATTTCTACATAGGTAGTTTATTTAGAGTTTTGTGATTTTTTTTCAGGAAGACCGACTGGTAGGGCGTTCTACAGCAGAGAGCAGTTAGAACAGTGGTATTTGGGGAAGCTGGTGTTTGTCTTCCACATGTTCCCATTTGTTTTTACTCAGTTCCCGAGCCAAGTGACCAAACCTACTGGTTTCTGAAACAGAATCCATCAAATCAACTCTTGCCTCTGTTATCAGATACGTGAGTAGGAGAAACCTCTTAAAATACCACACAGCGACATCCTATGCTTTAAAATTTGTGCTCAGACAATTTCTTCGTTCTGAACGTGGTACACTGCGACCTATCTCAATGGATGCTCCTTTATTTAGAACCCACCTAGTGTTGTTTGACAAGAGGTAAAAAAGGATGTGACTCTCATCAGGATCATATGTGATGCTCACTTGGTCCAGTCTTTCTGCCTTAATTTAGGTTACTGGTGGCCTGGTTATACCTGGCACACACATCATATAATAAAAGACATGGTACCTTTACAAGATTTATAAACATCCCACCTGTCAGGATTCACGGAGAAGCACCGGGTTAGCTGGCAACACAGCAGTCCCCAGTGTTGAGGTGGACACTTCATTTGGGAAGAGAGATGAGTCAGAGGTCATCTTTTGAAAAGTCCAGTTCTGTTCCAATCTAGTCTCTTGGAAATACATTGTCATCCCATATCAACATAGTAGCTGTTTCACCAGAATCTTTATTTCAAGAAAGCCCATAAGCTCATTTCTGTGCTTTTAGCACCAAATTCATCCCCTGACCCCAAATATCTCCAGAAGCAGGAACAAGCGCCTTGGGGCATCTTCTCACTCCAGGCAAGCAGGTTCCTGCTGATACTGCATGAGGGCAGATTTGCCATGTCAGCTGTTTTCCTGGCCGTGTAAAGGATGGAGGGTAATACGCCAAAGCAAAAGGCGACTTAGCACACTATGCACCACATGGAGTTCTACAGAAATTGGAGAAAAGGTGTCATTGCAGTTTTCTAAGGGGTAGAAACGCCCACAGGAACCCACTGACTACCCTAAGTGGGGTAGAAGCAAATAAACCCATTCAGACACTTTGTGTCTGTTCAAATAGCTTGAGGTTTGTAGCAGAGGAGGTCATGTTAAGTATAAATTACATGTTTATCTGTGAGTCCACAATCTGAGTGCAGCCCTAGTGTCTCCTAAAGTAATATTTCTAGAGGAGGAATGCTAGGTGGGAAGTGGGAAGGGCTTTTAGGTGCCCTGTACCATGTTGTCATCAGCTAGGACAAGGGATGGGACAAAGAAAGGGTGAACAATCAGACAGCCTTCCCGCATCTTTATTTAACCACAGACAGAGGGCAGAGGGAGATACTGGGCCTGCAGGATGACTTGGTGGTAAAAGCATTTGCAGGGTAAGCAAGACAGCCTGGGTTTGGATTCAGAGAACCCACATAAAAGCCAGATGCAGTAGCACACATTTGTAATCCCAACACTCCTGAAGCTCTGAAGCTCATCGGGCAGTTAAACTAGAGGGCACATTGCAGCAGCAGAAACAACAGAGACCCTGCCTTAAATAAGGTAGGAAGTGGAAATGATGGTTCCCAGCATGCACTGTAGTATGTGTCTTGTTATTCCCTATTGTTGTGAAGAGTCACCATGACTAGGGCAACATATAAAAGCATTTACTTGAGGGCTTGCTCACAGTTTCAGAAGGTTAGTCTATGGCCATCATAGTGGAGCACACAACAGCAGACAGGCAGGCATGGCACTAGGACAGTAGCTGAGAACTTACATTCTACCCACAAGCAGCAGGCAGAAAGATAGCGAGACTGGGTCTTGCATGGGCTTTTGTAATCTCAAAGCCCACCCACCAGTGAAACACCTCCTGCAATAAGGCCGTACCCATAACTCTTCCTAAACAGACAACAACTAGGAACCAAACACAAAGTTGGGGGCCAATGGGGATCATTCTCATTCAAACCACCACAGTATGTTTGCCCATACAGACATATACACCAAAACCAAACCCACACCACTACCACTCGAAATAAAAAAATTTTTTAAAAAATGAAGGAAAATATGTTTATCTTTCTCTCTTAGTTATTCCTTTGAAAGACAATGTTTTTCCATAAAAACAAGAATAGGGTGCTGACGAGATGGTGATGTCCCAGCTGTTAAAAGTATATGTTATACTGCTCTTTCAGAAGACCCAAGTTCCATTCCCAGTATTCATGTCAGGTGACTCACAACCGCCTGTAACTCCAGCTCCAGGAAATCCAACACCCTCTTCTTGCTTCTGTAGGCTCCTGCGCGCACATGCACGTTCTCACAGAAAGACACACAGAACAAGGTGTCTTCTGAGAGGCTCCACCCAGCAGCTGGTTCAGACAGATACAGACACCCAGAGCCAAAGAGTGGATGGATCTTGGGGAAGGATTGCAGGCCAGGAAAGGGATAACAATTCCACAGGAAGACAAACAGAGTCAACTGACCTGGACCCTTGGGGCTCTCAGAGTTTGAACTACCAACCGAAGACCACACAAGGCTGGACCTAGGCCTCCCCACACATATGTAGCAGATGTGCAGACGTCTTCATGTGGGTCCCAAAACAACTGGAGTGGGAGCTATCCCAAAAGCTGTTACCTGTACTTGGGATATGTTCCCCTAGCTGAGCTGCCCTGTCTGGCCATAGTGGGAGAGGATGAGCCTAGCCCCGCAGAGACTTGATGTACCAGAGTTGGGGGATACCCAGGGTGGCTTCTACTTGCTCAGTGAAGTGGGAAATGAGGGAAAGGATTGTGGGAGGAGATAACTAGGAGGGAGTCAGTGAGCAGGATGTAAAGTGAATAAATTAAAAACAAAGATTATACTATTAAAAAATAGCTAGTAAGTAGTGAACCATGCTAAAAAAAAAAAATATGTACTGGGGCTGGAGAGATGACACAGGGGTTAAGAGCCCTGGCTCCTCCTCTAGAGGACCTGAGTTTGATCCTCAGTACCCACATGGTGGCTAATAACTGTAACTCCAGTCCCAGGAGATCTGACATCCTTTTCTAGCCTCTGTGGGCACCAGGCATATGTGTTATACACAGAACCATGTGCAGAAAAAATACCCATACATATACAAAATAAAATCTCTCTCTCTCTCTCTCTCTCTCTCTCTCTCACACACACACACACACACACACACACACACACACACCCTTACTGAGCATGGTAGTGTACATCTTTAAACCCAGCACTTAGGAAGCAGAGGCAGGAGAATGTCTGTGAGTTTAAGGACAGCGTGGTCTACACAGTGTGTTCCTGACCAGCCAGGATTACATAATGAAATTCTCAAAACATTTTTTAAGGGGACTAGGATACATTTTGATAAGTATCATTAGGTAATATCACTGTGTTTGTACAAACTAATATGGCTACAAGATTACTAGGCAGTGTAATGTTTGGAAACATCATTATATATGTGATCCATCATTGGCTGGTGTGTCATTACTTGGCACATGACTGTATTTTGTATGAATGTACCATAATTTAGTTCCACCATGCATGGACATATATCATTCCACCATGATGAACATATAGATTATTTCTAGTGCTTGGCGATGGATGACACATAGTGCTGCTATGAATATTCTTGTATATGACTTTGGTTTTCATGTTTATGTTTGCTTAGAGTTGGATTTCTGGATTATTGAGCTTTCCTATGCCCAGTTTTGGTAAACACTAATTATTTTCTTAAGTTATTACAAGACTCAGCAGATGACAGAAAATACCAAACCCTGTGGTTCCCATATATACTTATGATAAATTTTAATTTATAAATTAGGCACAGCAAGTGATTAACAATAAATAGTAAATAGAACAATTATAAATTATGTTAAATTTCTCGTTCAACATCTTGTTTTATCATTTGTAGGAGACATTTTATGAGTTTTCTTTGGCATTTCCAAATTACTAACATAGCACTATTTTTAAAAAAATATTTTATTTGTTCTTTGGTGATTCCATACATGTAAGCAATACCTCTTGATCATATGCACCCCAAACTTCCTCCTCCCCCCCCCTCAGGCACCTCCAACAAATTCCCCTCCCTGTTTTGCATCCTCCCTTTTCTTGTTAATAGCCCATTGGGTCTAACTAGTGCTACTGACCAGAATGCTGACTGCCCTTGGTGACTTGATTTTGTGAGGTAATCAGAGGCATGAGTTCATGAGTAAAATGGCCATGTCGAGTCCAGATGGCAGCATTCCACAGCACTCTTCTTCATCCTCTGGCTCTTCACATACATTTTCCCCGACTTCCACTGCTTATGAGTCTTGCTCGAGGGGTTGTAATGTACGCCCCATTCTGGGCATCACCAGTGCGGCTCCATAGAGTCTCTCAGTAGATAACTATTCTCAGCACTTGCACTAATTGTGAGTCTTTGCATTAGGGCAGCACTGATCTATAGCTCTCTACTCTTACCCTGGGGCCATTACTCCATAAGTAAGTGTTTCTTGAAATTAAACTCTGATATGACAAGCTGATAACCAAGACAGAATGTAGCATTTGCAATGTGGATACACTGGACAAAAGGACAATTCCTCTTCCAGACAGGATGGTACAAGACCTTATCACTCTACTCTGAATGGTGTGAAACTTAAAATGATGAACTGCTTGTTTCTAGAATATTCCATTTTATATTTTCAGATTGCCATTGATGAGTGTATATGTTAAACAACAGTGCGTGCAGTGATCTCTCCGCCCAACTCCAACCCCTTTCAGGGGTTTCTGCACTGCCCTTGTGGAGGAAGTGGTGGGGCTGCTGGAGTTTGGAAACAGGTTCTGCTCTGACATTGCCATTTTGTTTTCCCTTTTTAATCACTGATTTCTTTTGGTGGAGGAGAGGTGCTTATTTTGTTTAAACAGTATCTGTATGTAACTAATCTGACCTCACAGTCAGGATCCTTCTGCCTCTCTTTATCTCTGTGTCTCTCTGTCTTTCTCTGTCTCTCTGTCTCTCTGTCTCTCTCTCCCTCTCTCCTTCTTCCTCCCTCCCTCCCTCCCTCTCCCCCCTCTCTCTATCTCCCCAAGGCTGGTCTCTGAATCATTCTGTAGCAGAGGGTAACCTGGAACTCCTGATCTTCACATTAGCTGTAACCTTAGCTGCTGATTTCTAACCCTGTTGAAATGGTTGTATAATGTGATGTGTTTCGTATGTGATAACTTCCTATTTGCTGTGTACAGATAAGACGATCAAGTAGGTGTTGTATACTTTATCAAGTACGTGTCAAGGCAGAGATTATGGACTGAGTTTTATCTCCAAAAGTTCAGATGCTAGTGCTAATGTAACTATATTGTGGACAGGTTTCTAGTGGGGTAATAAAGGTCATAAGTGCAGAGCCTCTTTTTATCATTCTCACTATTTTTACATACATTATTGGGGTTTCTGTTAGTATTGGTCTGTAGTTTGTAGGATTCTTTTAGTGTGTTGTTAGGTTTTCTCTCTCCAACATATCTTTATTTCCCTCATCATTCATTTGGAGAGGGGTTTTCTGAATGACTCAAGTGTGTTGGCGTCAGCCCAAGGTGTTAAGAAACTGAAGAAAAGTAATCAGGTTTTGGATTTCACTGACAGCCGTTTACTGCTGTCCTGGTGGTAACCAGAAGAGAGACATCCTGGACATTTAGTTAGAAGAAGAGAGTTTAGCATGGCCTTGACAAATATAACTTCCCTCTAGCTGGAATATACCTGGTTCTTCTCAAACGACCACCAAAATGCATATGCACTCTAGCCCCAGGGATCCTTGCTAAACCTGCCCAGATTACTCTGCTAGCTGTATGTGTTTACAACACAGTCAGAAATGACAAGGGAAGAAACTGGCCAGGGTTACTCAGAGCAGCAGTCACGGTGGCTGTCACAGCAGTAGCACAGATGGCCGTTCAGCAGGGCGTGTGGCAATGCGGTGACCATCCTTCAGGTTTTCCACAGCACTTTGAAGGCATCCTTTCCTTCTCCACATCCAGGTTGCTGTCCTTCTGATTGTTGTTCTATGTATGTAACCATCTTTTCTCTCTTGTTATTTTTACGATTGTCACTGTGTACCCTCAAAAAAAACCTAGTAAAAATATCCTGTTCAGAAGAACTGCAAAAAAAATTAACTATTTGGCAATATATCTAACTGAAGAAGAGAAAGATCTCTACAATGAAAATATCAAGACATTGAAAAAGAAAATCATAGAATATACTAGATGACAGAAAGACCTTTTTGTGATCCTAGATTGGCAGAATTAATACTGTGAAACTAGGTACCAAATTAATTCACAGATTTAATGTCATGGCTATCAAAATTCTGATGGTGTATTTCACAGATTTAGAAAAACGACACAAGAAAGCTTATGTAAGACTCAGAAGATGACAGATATCCAAAAGAATCCAAAGAAGAAAGATCACCGTTGGGAGTTTTACAGTGCTGATCCTCAAATCATAGTACAGAAGACAGCCCAGTACTGTCATAAAAACAGGTAGACCAATGGGATAGGATATGACACAACAAAACTATGGCCACCTAATATTTGAAAAAGGAGGCAGAAACATACATTAGAAAAAGAGACAGCCTATATTTCTGTCTTTCAGGGAAGAAAATCTCACAAATCCCATATTCAATCATGGCACCACCTCACTAAGGACTTTACTCAATCCTAATACTCTCCCAAAGTACTTCACAATACTTCACAATAGGAACTAAATGCCAACATGAGTTTTATAGGAAAAATAATAGCAAGCCATAAGATAAGAAAGCCTTTGGGCTGGAGAGACGGCTCAGTGGTTAAGAGCATTGACTGCTCTTCCAGAGGTCCTGAGTTCAAATCCCAGCAACCACATGGTGGCCCACAACCATCTAAAATGAGATCTGATGCCCTCTTGCCCTCTTTGGTGTGTCTGAAGACAGCTACAGTGTACTTATACATAACAAATAAATGAATCTTTTTTAAAAAGGCTTATCATCACTGAAAAGAAGAAATTAAAGAAGGTACTAGATAGTGGAGTTCCTATACTCTCAGATTGGCAGAATTAATATTTAGAAAATGGGTATTTACCAAAGATCATCTAAAAAGTTGATGAAATTCATCAAAATTCCAATTAAATTCTTCTCAAAACTACAAAAGACAAAATATTCATATGGAAACACAAAAATCTATACATAGTCAAAGAAACCCTAAGCAGCAAGAATACTGTTGAAGGGAAGATAATATTTGACCTCAAATTACACAAAAGAACTATAGTGACAAAGACAGTGTGACACTTATGCTAGATAGTTGTATATCAACTTGACACAAGCTAAAGTTATCTGAGAGGAGAAGACCTTAAGAAAATGTCTCAACCCAAACCCCTACCTCTGGCAGTTGGGAAAGCTGGCCCAGAAGTCATGAGAGCTGAGATCTGGCCCTGCCCCTTGCCAGCTGAAGAAAGCATTTGGGAGAATGGGTTCTGCCTCTTGGCGCCTGCAGTACTTGGGAGAGCATGTCCTGCACCTCTCCTGGATAGCACTGCAGAGCTGGCCCTGGTGGTAGAGATGCCTCAGGCCAGCCAGCCTCAAGGGTGAGAGTCCAGCCACTCCTATACAGTGAGGTGGCTCAGGTGCAGAGGTGATGTCCTTGCCCTTTGGCATCCATAGCAGTCAGAAGTGCTGGCCCCAGGGGTCATGAGAATGGGAGAGGAGGCCCTGCCAGTCACCTGAGCAGCACAGTAGTGCTGGTTCTAGGGGCAGGGGCATGGTTGAGCCAGCATCCATGAGAGTGTGAGCCCAGTAGAGCTGGCCCTGCAACTCATCTGCTATGTGCTGGCCTGGGTACACTGGGAAGATCCCTACCCCCTTACCCCTTGCCCCTTGAGGCAATTGGAAGAGCTGACTTCGGAGTCATGAGAGCAGGTGAGCTGACCCTACCCCTCACAGGCTGCAGTACTCTGGAGAGCAGGCCCTGGTGGAGGGGATATGGGTGAGTCAGCCCCAGGGAAAAGAGCAAGAAAGAGCTGGCCCCACCACTCATCTGCTGTGAGGTTGCATGGGTGAAATGTGATGGCGAAGTCCTGAGCAAGCCAGCCCAGCAGGTGTGAGAACCGGAGAGCTGGCTCAGCCCCTGGCTGGCTGCAGCCTCCTGCCTGGACTGAGCAGCACAGTGGACCTGGCCCTGGAGGCATGGGTGAAGGTAAGGCAGAGCTGACCCTGCCTCCTGATGAAGTGGCACTGGGTGGATCAGTCCTGGAGAACGTCCCCTGGTGGTGCGGATAAAGGAGAGCTGGAGAACTACCAGCTCAGCTGCCATTGAGGCCCAGGCTTTGAGTTGACCCACCCCAAATCTAAGTCATCTGTGAACTATTAGGGTCCATGAAAGAGTCAGACCTGTCAATCCAAAACTGCAGGGTCTCCCTGACACAGGACAACAAACAGGAGAACTGGGAGAGATCCCAACGAAGAGCCATTGTTGATGGTGTCACAGAGGACAGAGATCTCAAACCAGACTCATGACTATTTGCAGTAGCCATTTGCAAATGAATGTGTGGACAGAGGGGTGCACTGTGGGACACTGGGACACACTGCAGCTTTCACATTTGAGATGTTTTCTATGTTTTGTTTTTTGGTTGTTGTTGGTGGTGGTGGTGGTGGTAGTGTGTGTGTGTGTGTGTGTGTGTGTGTGTGTGTGTGTGTGTGTGTGTTATTTGGGGGCAGATGCAAGAGGACAGGAAGATGAGTACCTGATGTGAAACTCACAAAGAATCGATTAAAAGTTGAAAGAAAGAAAAAGAAAATGACTCCATAAAGATCAGGCTGAGGGCAAACCCATAGGGCAGTTTCTTACTTAGTGATTGATGGGAAGGGCCCAGCCTATTGTGGGTGATGCCATCCCTGGGCTGGTGGTCCTGGGTTCTATAAGAAAGCAGGCTGAGCAAGCCCTGTGGAGCAAGGCTCTGTGGCCCTCTGTGCCCTTTTAGCTCCTGCCTCCAGGTTCCTGCTACGTTTTAGATCCTGTCCTGACTTCCTTTGATGATAAACAATGATATGGAAGTGTAAGTCAAATAAACCCTTTCCTCCCCAACTTGCTTTGCTCAGGGTGTTTTATCACAGCAGTTGTAACCATGACTAAGGCAGCAGCAGCACAAAAGCCAGATACATAGACCAATGGAACAGTGGGACAAGAAATAAGCCCAGTTAGCCAACACTTTAAGAAAGGCATCAAAACCATATACTGAACAGAAACACAGATTATTCAACTTGTGGTGGCCAAATCAGATACCTACCTCCAGAAGAATGAAATTAGATCCACATCTCTCACTCTGCACAAAAGCAATTCAAAATTGTTCAAGGACTTTAGTTTAAAACACAAAACTCTTTAATCTCAGCACTTGGGGGGCAGAAGCAGGCAGATCTCTGTGAGTTGGAGGCCAGCCTGGTCTACAGAGCACATTTCAGGACAGCCAGGGATACACATAGAAACCCTGTCTCAAAACAAAACAAAACCAACCGACCAACAAACAAAACCTCCTGAAACTCTGCAACCTGCTAGAGGAAATCAAGGAATACACTTCAAGTATAGAGACTGGTCAGAACGAACACAGGAAATAATCCAAGTTTCTATATGGCAAAGGACATCAACAGAGCAAGCAGCCTACAGAATGAGAAATAATCTACTTCTCAGATAAGGAGCTGGTGTCTGGAATATAAAAAGAATTATACAAATAAAACACCAAGAATGAAACCAACGATTTAAAACGGGCTAATGAATAGACAGTTCTCAAAAAAGAAAGGTAACTGCCATTAAATATATCTTTAATTGTCACCATATTTAGTCATCAAGGAAATGCAAATTAAAACTACACTGGAATTCCATCTTCCCTCAGTTAGAACAGCAAAGATCAAGAAAGCAAATGATGGGCCCAAAGAGATGGTTCAGAGCACCAGATGTCCTTCCCGAGGACCAGCACCCGTGTGGTGTCTCACAAACATCCAACACTCCAGTTCTTGGGGGATCCAGCATCCTCTTCTGGCCTCCACAGGTCATGGTGTACAGACATACATGCAGGCAGAGCATCCATACACATAATAACAAATAAAAATATTTTTAAAAATAGACAGGCATGATGCAGACTTTAATCTTAGTCCTTGGGAGGCAGACACAAGTGGATCTCTGGGAGTTTGAAGCCAGCCTTGTCTACAAAGTCAGTTCTAAAATAACCAGGGCTACAGGGTGTGACCCTGTTTCAAAAAAACCAAAATAGAAAAAGAGAAAATAACAACAAATGCTGGTGAGGATTTGGGTAAAGAGAAGCTTTTCTCATTCACTGCTGGTGGGAGTGCAAGCTAGTACAGTCATTATGAAAGTCAGCTTTTCTCAAAGAGTTGAAAATAGAAGTATCATGTGACCTAGCTAAGTCCTCCTGGGCAGATGTGCAAAAGGCTCCATATCTTACCCAGGGATACTTGCGCACCCATATTTATTACTACTTTATCCACAATAACAAGGAAATGGATTCCATCTATTATGTCCACCAATAGAGTAGTTGATTAAAATGCAATGTATACACATATTACTATATCTATATACAGAATTATACTTAAATGTAAAAATAAAATTATGAAACTTGTAGGGAAATAGATGGGTCTGGAAGGAATATTAAATGTGACTAAGGAAGACAAAAATTCATATTCTATCTCATGTGCAGATCCTAACTTTTCATATTTGTGTGTATGTAGATAGAAGTGTGTAAAAGCTGGCGTTGACTAAGAAACAAAGCAGGAGACCACAGGAGGGAGCAACACGGGGCAAAGGAGCCAAGTGAATGAGGAGAGAAGTCCAGTGGGGTAACGGTCCGAGGGATGGAGGAGAACAGACAACAAAAACAATCCAGTTTGAAAACACTGCATTGAAATATAGCCTTGTATGCTAATAAAAAGTACATTAAAATCATTTTTTAAAGTTCATAAGATGGGAGGTGGGTAGTTGAAGATGCTCAGGAGATCTTCCACTCTGTTCTGCTTTCTCTTGAGACACACGCTGTGGATAAGAACACTTTAGACCTGAGGACTCCTCAGGAATCATTTGGAGCCCGATGAGATGATGAGTGGATAAAGATCCTTGCTGCCAAGACTTGTGACCATGTTCATTCTCAGAGTCTACGTGCTGGAAGAGGAAAACTGACTCCTGAAAGCTATCCTCTGAGTTCTGCATGCATGGCATGGCACAGGCTCCCGGCCTCCCACATTCACACACATACATGTGCACCCAGCACGCACACACACACACACACACACACACACACACACACACACACGCAAATAAATAAATAAATGTAAAAAATTTGAGAAACAAAGATAAATCCATTTCAAAATTATTGTATGTCATCTAAGGAAATTCTATTTTCCAAGATTGGCTTATACTCAACATACATTAAAATGGAATCTATCTGCAAGGTTTATTTTGTTTTATTTTTTTTTTACACAAAAATTCCTACTAGCAATTGGACTGTAGTTTTCTGGTCCAAAGCATTTCGTTTAACAGTCTACCTTGTGGACAGGAAGACTGTGGCCAAGAGACTCCTAGGATGAATATCTTATAAACGCGCAAAGCCAAACTGGGAAGAGAAGGAAAATGGCTCTTTTTACTTCATATTGTGTCCATGTTCATGTTAATTCAGAGAAGGACTAAGAGCATAGAAGTATCACTTGGATGAGGGATACTCATCTATTTATGATATTTTCAGGGGTCAAGAGGGAAAGTGCATATCAAGGCTTTGAAATTGTGTGTGACTAAATGTCTGCATGGACATATGGCAGGGGAGTGAGATCCTGTTAGACCCATGCTGTGCTTGGCAGGAGGAAAGGGCGTGAATGTCTGCTCACTTAGTTCTTCCCACCCCCTCAGATGTGAATCTTAGCAGGAAGGGTACCTGTCATGCTTCCTGAAGTTCCTGTAAGAAGGACAAACAGACAAACTACAACCAGAGCCATAGCTAAGAATGGATACAATATCAGGGCATGAGTAGAGAGTGCTTGTGCTGAGAGTGGACCCCAAGACCCCAAGAAGGAAGCTTCATGGTCTCCTTCCAGTTGCCAAGGAGTGGCTGTTTTGATATGCTCATGGCTCCAGGAGTCTTGTGGTCTTTCCTGCCCATCAAAAGCCAAGTTCTAAATTCAATCTCCTTCTACACTCTCTGTTCTTGATTTGATAACCAACGGAAATGTGGCTTTAGGATTTGAAATGTCAGAAATGTGGAAGGCTGTTCCTTTTGCTGGGATGCTCTACCTCTCTCAGTAAGTCCCAGTTTATGTATCAACTGTCCAGGGAATAGGCACTGATTTCTTTTGTTCCCTATTTATTTATATTTAGCATGTGCGTGTTGCCTCAGGCATTATCATGTTGGTATGCAGGGCAGAGGACAACTGGCAGTAATAGAGTCTCTCCTGGCATGTGGATCATGGGAATTGAACTCAGGTTATCAGACCTGGCAGCAAGTGCCCACTGAGCCATCTTGCTGGCCCCAATTTTCAAGTCGTTACAATCCTTACTGTTAAAAAAATAGTCTAGAATTTTGCACATTTTGTTTACTGTGACTGCTTAATACTTTTCCTCACTAAGTTACATGAGGCTTTTGGGGGGTTCACTATCATTTTCCTGAAGCCCATAAAAATACCCAGTGCATAGGATTTCATATGTTTGTTGACTATTTGGCAATCCAGTATTAACCTGCTTGAAACATCATTGGTTTATAAGTTTTCAATTTTGTTTTTTTTTTTGTGTGTGTGTGTGTGTTTGTTTTTTAAGAAAATGGCTTATTCTTGAAAAATAGAAGGGTTATGTTTGTTTTTTTAAATAGATGTGACAGTGCTTGCATTTAATCCAAGCACTAGGGAGGCAGAGGCAGCCAGAACTCTATGAGTTGGAGGCCAGTCTGGTCTGTTTTGTTTGCAAGTTTCAGGTCAGCCAGGGCTACCTAGTGAGATGCTGTCTCAAAAGAAAAAGAGTTTATGCGCTGGTGAGATGGCTCAACAGGTAAAGGTACTTGCCTCAAACCTTGCAACCTGATTTAACCACCAGGTCTCACATGAAAAAAGGAGAGAACCAACTCTTACAAGTTGTCCTCTGGGGGTTGGGGATTTAGCTCAGTGGTAGAGAGCTTGCCTAGCAAGCGCAAGGGCCTGGGTTCGGTCCCCAGCTCTGAAAAAAAAAAAAGAAAAAAAGAAAAAAGAAAAAACAAAACAAAACAAGTTGTCCTCTGAGTTCCACAAGTGTACTGTGGCATGCACATGCCCAAACATACACACAAAATAAATAAAAATGGAATTGAAAAAGATGAAACATTTCCTCAGATTTCATTTTACTTAGGAATTGATTTGTTTTTATTTCATGTATGTGGGTGTTTTGTTTGCATGCATGTCTGTGCATCATGTGCATGTCTGGTGTCCATGAAAGCCAGAAAAGGACATAGAATTTCCTAGAACTGGAGTTACAGATGGCTGTGACCGTTCATCTGGGTGTTGGAAATTGAATCCAGGTCCTTTGGAAGAGCAGCCAGTGCTATTAACTGCCGAACCATCTCTCCAGCCGCCTCATGGAGCTAATTTTTAAAATCCACACCATTCTCATTAAAAATACACAAAGGGAAGGAAGGTAACGAGGAGGGCAATTCAACAGAAAATGGGGATGGATATAAAGAGGCAATTTATTAAAGAAATCCATGTGGCCAACATGTAAGCAAAAAGATTAGTAAACAGGGAAACTTAAAATTGTAAATAGTATTTCTAGACTTCTATAGATAGCAGATTAGAATCTACATCTAAGTGATTCTGTGAGTGAGAATCCTGGTAAGAAAGGACAAATTATTCCAAAAAGAAAGAGAAGAACATTGATTGTCAAGAAAAGGATGACAGAGAAGCACACAGAAACAGAAAGGCTGCTGTAAACATAGGGAGAAACTTCTGGATCCAGTGCTGGATTCAGCCTCACTCTACAGGCAGAGAAACTGAAGCTATAGCCAGAAGGTGGGCCAGGCAGCCCTGGTCACCACAGACTGGCAGGGAGCTCCCAACGTGCAGTCAGTTAGTCTGTGGTGCTCATACAGATTGGCAGTCTAAGCCACAGGACAAGTGCTGTTGGCTTAAGTCTTCAATCCAGTGGGGGACTTGTGACAGTGAGTTCTCCTGTGTGGCAGACCAGATATCCATTTTGTCACTCTCAGTGACATTTTCTTCTTGAGAGGGAGCCTATTGTTTGAGACTTAACATTTTCTGAAGACCTGAACACAAGGGACACTTGTAAGGTGGAAGCCTGGAGGCATTGCTAGAGTGATTGAGGGGAGACAGCCACACAAGGCCGTGAGTGGAGGGAGAGGCAGACAGAGCTCTGTAAGTTCCAAGGTCAGACTTGTCTACATAGTGAGCTGTAGGACAGTCAGAATTGCATAGAGAGACCCTATCTCAAAACACACACACACACACACACACACACACACACACACACACACACACACACACACACACAGAATGCATGGTTTGGTGGTCCTAGCCCATAATCCTAGCAGAAGAGAGGATCTCAACGTCAAGGTCATCGTGGCCTATAAAGTGACACTGTCTTAAAATGGAACTGAGAAAGCAGCTCATGACAGGCTCTTTTGAGGTGTGAGGCCCTAGACTATAATGCTCAGTAGCCACATGAAACAAAATATAAGATAAATGAAAAATGCCAGGGATAAGAACAGAGAAGCAATATTAAAATCTGCAGTGGGTGAAAACGCCAACTGACGGTAGTAAAGTCATTAGAATAATACCAGATTATTCAGGAGAAACTCTAAATGCCAGGAAAGCAATATGGAATGATACATTTCAAGTTCATAAAGTAACTGCCAATGAAGGTTATTGTAGTTAGCAAAGTTATCTTTTTAAATGCATGGAGCAGTAAAGACCCTACTAGGATGTCTTAGGGTTTCTATTGCTGTGATGAAATACCGTGACCAAGAACAATTTTAGGAGAAAGGATTCGTTTCATTTTACACTTTCAGGCAACAATGCACATCATCCAGGGAAGTCAGGACAGGAACTCAAGGCAGAAGATAGGAACTGACGCAGAAGCCATGGAGGAGTACAGTTTCTGGCTTGTTCCTCCAGGATTGTTAAATTTGCCCAGGGGTGGCACCGCCCACAGTGGGCTGGGCTCTCTTACATCAATCATTAGTGAAAAAGATTGCCAGACATGCCAATGCCTTCCTCAATTAAGATTCCTTCTTCCCAGATGACTCTACCTGAGTCAAACAGACATAGAACGTAGACGGTTTGACAGAGCAAAGGTTTTTCCATTTTGTCTCAGCTAAAGCCATCTTTGGTTTTTACCCCCTGCCTTGAAAAGTCTCATGGGAGACACACAAACCTGCCCAAGAAATTCAGGGTTCAAATGTGCCAGATAAGGCATATTCTTGGCTCTTGTTAAACTGCTCGCTTGTTTCCCCGGCAACTGCCAACCAAGATGTAGTTTTTCTGTTTTTTTTTTTTTTTTTCTATAAGAATATCATCCTGAATGAGGTAACCCAGATTTAAGAAGGCAAGTACGGTATGTACTCATAAGTGGACATCAGCCATAAAATGCAGGGTAATCATGCTATAATCTGTAGACCCAAAGAGAATGAGAATAAGGAGGACTCAAGGGAGGTTGTGTGGATTTCACTCAGAAGGGGAAGCAAATAGTCATCAGAGGTGGATGGAGAGAGGGCTGGGTGGGAGAGGAGGTGAAGAGGATGGGGATCAGGTAAGAGAAGGGGGTTCAGGAGAGGGTTGGGAGATTGGAAATCAGTGGAGGCAGCCATCTCTAGGACTAGCTGGAGACCTGGGATGGGGGAGCACCTGGGGGATCCTATGGAGGTGACCCTAGCTGAGATTCCTACCAGCAGGGATATGGAGACTGAAGTGGCCACCTATAGCCAAGTGGTATTAATGATGCTCTGCTATGCTTGCAGACAGAAGCCTAGCATAACTGTCTCCTGAGTGGCCTCATCCATCAGTGGATGGAAAGAGATGCAGAGACCCACAGCCAAATACCAGGTAGAGATCGGAGAGTCTTGTGGAAGAATGAGGAATAGAATTGATCAAGCTGGAAGGGCAAAGGACACCACAGAAGGTACTGCAGAGACTGGGGTCACCAACCGGAAGGTACACACAGGCTGGACCTAGGTCCCCTGCATGTTTTTGTGGCAGATGTGCGTCTTCATATGAGTTCCCTGACAATTAGAGAAGGGGCTGTCTCTAACTCTGTTGCCTGCCATTAGATCCCCCTTCCCCTAAACAAACTGGTCTCAGTGCGAGAGTATGTGCTTAGTCCTACTGCAACTAGAGATCCCAGGGGAGGGTGGTACCCAAGAGGGGCTTCTCCTTATCTGAGAAAGGAAGGAGCTACTGAGGAAAATTATTTGTAAGGGTGGGACTGAAAGGAGAGGAAAAAAAGGGCTTTGTTCAGGATGTAAACTGAATAAATTATTGAAAAAAAGAAGAATTCCTCAACCAAGATAAGCCCAAGACCAGATGGATTTAGTGCTGTACTACTTGGCCTTTAAAGAAGAATTAACAGTCATGCCCCTTCCTACTTCATAAATAGAAAGAGAATGATTATCACTAAATTCATTTTACACTGGTAACAAACACAGATAAGAACGAAACAAAAAAGGAAAACTACTGACCAGCTTCTATGATGAATACAAATGCAATATTTTCTCAGAAGATACTTGCAAACTGCCTGGGTTTGGTCTGCTGCCATGTATACAAATGCTGAATTCTGAACCCCAAGATCTGGTTGCCGTCTAGATGAGTGCATCCTCACTTACACCTTTGTTGTGTAACTTTACTTCCCAGTTTAAAGCTATTGGTTAATAAGGGAATAAAGCCTGTGATTGGGCAATAGAGAGAGAGGCGAGACCTGAGAGTTAAGTAAGGGCTCTCAAGAGAGGCCATGAAGCAACGGAGAGAGAAGAGGAGAGAGTAGGAGGCGGTCTCCGTTAGACTTGATGGACCGGCAGCATGTGGCCAAGAGAAGTGCATCCTGAGGACAGACTGTTGAAGCAAAAGCGGCCCACTGAGACCCAAACCACAAGTAACAAGGGCATATGGTATGGATTTGGTGAGAACAGCATGTAACCTGACCAATCTAGGCTTACAGCTTGTAATTAAAATATCAATGTCTTGTGTCTTTTATACAGGCCACATATTTAACAGCACATTAAAAAGTTCATGTGCTGTGATCAGGTTGGTTTTATTTCAGGGATATAAGAAAATTTCAACCTATGCCAATCAGTCAGTGTAATAGAGCACGTAAATAGACTTGGGGCTAGAGGTCACATGGCCATCTCAATTGATGAGAATGCCTTTGGCAAAGGTTAGTCTCTTCATAATAAAAGTCCTGAGGAAGTGAGGACTATAACGGACGCTAAATATGAGAAACCTGTAGCCAGTATTATACAAATGGGAGAAGGGTGAGAGAAAGTACACTAAGTCCAGCAGCACGGAAAGTATTTTCTGTGTTCTTATTCATTGTGGTGCTTGAAGACTTAGGCAGAACAATAAGCAAGAGAAAGAAACAAGTGAGCCAAAAGTAAGAAAAAGTCAAATTATCTGTATTTGCCGATGATAGCATCTAATACTTAAAAATTCTAAAGACCACCAGAAAACCTTTATATCTGGTTAACATTTTTAGAAATGCAGAAAGATATAAAGTTAACATCCACAGAAGTCAGTAGCTCTTCTCTACAATGGTAGTAGTCATGCTGAGAAATATCTTACGGGGAAAGTTTCCATTCACAATAGCTTAAGAAAAATAAAAGACAAACACCTAGAAATAAACCTAACTGTGCTGGTTTGAATGAGAATGATCCCCATAGGCTCAGATGTTTGAATGCTTGGTCCCTAGGTAGTGGACTGTTTAGGAAGAATTAGGAGGTGTGGCCTTAGGGGTGGAGAGATGGCTCAGCGGTTAAGAGCACTGACTGCTCTTCCAGAGGTCCTGAGTTCAATTCCTAGCAACTACAGGGCATCTCACAACCATCTGTAATGGGATGCAATGCCCTCTTCTGGTGTGACTGAAGACAGTGACAGTGCACTCATATAAATAAAATAAATCTTAAAAAAATAAAAAAGAAAAGATGTGGCCTTGTTAAAGGAAGTATGTCATTGGGATAGACTTTGAGGTTTCAAAAGTCCACAGCAGGCCCAATCTAGTTCGCTCTCTGCCTACAGCTTGCAGATTAGACGTGAGCTCTCAGGTACCACTCCAGCACCATGCCTGTCTGTGCCGCCATGCTCCCTACCACGATGGACATGGACTAACCTGAAACTGTAAGCAAGCCCCCAATTAAATGCTTTCTTCCAAAAGTTGCCTTAGTCATGATGTCTTATTACAGTAATAGAACTGGAAGAACCCCAAAATGGGGAGACTCTTGGTCCAGTCTCGGGATGGCGGCATGCCCCAGGAAACTCGAGAAGCCGATCTTGATGTAACAAGAGGCAGCTTTATTAACGAGATCTTGGGCCGACACCGAGGTCTCGGGCCGACACGCATCTCACGCAGGAGATAGAGGAGCCAACCACAAGCCTCTAAAGGCAGGGGTTTATATAGGGAAAGCCAGGAGATTTCGCGCGGTTACACATGATTGGCTGATTCAAATGGTTCACAGTTACTTTTGGTGTGGAGTTACATCAGCAAAGCATACATGCAACCTAGTATCTCAGCAATGTGGGTAGGTGACTCATCTCACTCAGCAGGGTGATGACCCATCCTCAGGGAGTGAAGGAAGGGAAGGGGGTGGCTCCAGCCAGTGAGCCCTATCTCAAATTCTCTCAGGCATGTTCGGACTTTGTTTGTGACTAACTTTTTGAAATTTAACTCTTCAGAACAATAACTAAGACATTATCTAAGACAACAAAAATTTAGAACCCTGAAAAGGGAAAACAAAGGTCAGTGAAAGGGCTCTAGTGGACCTGACTGCAAGCTCAGCTCTGGCAGACCTGGCCCTTCCCCCATTTCCTCTTCCTTGCCGAAAATGATCAGATTACATTCCTCAAGCTAGCCTCCAAGTTCTATTCCCTAATTTGGCCACATCCTCCTCGAGGCTAAATACCAAGGTCCAGCTATCAAAGTATCGAAATCCAGCAATCAAAGGCTCCCTTTGGCTCACCTAAGTAACATGTCCAATCAAAACAAGGCAAGTCATCCTAACACAGAGTTTTCCCTTTATACACTGCCATTTTCCTATGTGCTGCATGTCTCTTCTCTATCCAGAGGCAGTCCTTTGTCCTCTGAGACAAATATCCCTGCCCCCTCTCCCTTGTTCCTTTTCCTTTCTCCTTTGTCTTCTATCTCCTGTCTTTGTTGCTTATTCACTGACCTTTGTTCCTCTGAGGCAAATAAATCTTTGTGCTGAGAACTTGGTCTTGGAATATCTTGTGCTATTATGGTCTTTTCAGAGAGATCAAAGATAGAAAGACTTTCATGCTCATGAGTCCACAAAAGTATTATTGTGTTAGTTCAAATGATCAATTCAATTCCTGACCAAGCCAGTTCAGTTAGTCAACAGGGTCTCAAAGGGAGGGAATGAGGATTAAAAAGGAAAAGACAATTAGGTAACATTATAACATGACTCCAGCCAATGCTGATGATGAAGAGGCTTTATTATTTTTTTCCAGTCTGCTTTTATATCAATCTAGGTACATTCAAAGAATACAGTCAGTTCTCAGATCAAAGACAAAGTGAGCAAGCAAGACAAAGAACAAAGAGATCACACCAGGTAGTAATCAAGCAAAGCAATCAGGTCCCCAGAGTCGCTGGGTCTGAGGGCTTAACAGGATTATCAAGACAAAAGGTAAGTCACACATTCCTTGGCTGTGTTTACCTTGATCTTTGCATTAGCCCAAATGTGAATATTCTTATCTGAGCCTACTTCCTTGAGCCCAAGTGACAGGTACTTGCCAAAATTTCTATGAAGGGAACCAAAAGCTCTCCACAAATTCCTATCAAAATTACAATGACATTGAGCAGAGAATTAGGAAAAACAATCCTAAATTTCATGTTATGTGACAAAACTTTTCCTGGGGAGATAAAACACAAACATCTACTTACCTCAGACAGACTGCCTACAACAGACCAAAGTACAAATACCACTGTGGTGATTTGAATATGCTTGGCCCAGTGAGTGGCACTATTAGGAGTCTAGGCCTTGTTGGAGTAGGTGTGGCCTTGTTGGAGGAAGTGTATCACTGTAGGGATGGGCAATGAGACCTTCCTTCTAACCACATTGGGGCCAGTCTTCTCCTATTAGCCTTCAGATGAAGATGTAGAACTGTCAGCTCCTCCTGCACCATGCCTGCCTAGACACTGCCATAACCTCTGAACCTGTAATATAGCCCCAATTAAATGTCGTCCTTACAAGAGTTGCCTTGGTCAATGTGTCTGTTCACAGCACTAAAACCCTAACTAAGCCAACCACTAAAGTCCATCTTGGTGAACCTGAGTTTTATTGGAGTTACATATAAGAGTGTAGGTGAGAGGTTACTTATAGGAGCAGAAATAACTCAAAGACAGCTGCATTACCCATCCCAGCATTGGTGACAGCTCACAAAGCTGGAACACACTGCAGATTGGACAGTGTTCTTTTCAGACGCCTGAGTTGGTCTAAATCTCTTCTTGTCCCTTAAATGGTTTCTACTTCTTCCAGGCAGCTAGTCTGGTCTGAGAATTTTCTTTACAGCTTGGTTTGTCTGAAAGTCTTCTTTGCTGCTTTTACTGCTTTCTTTGGTAAGGAGTGGTTTAGTGAATCTGGTCAGTTTTAGGGACCTCCTGAAACTACAGAGTTTACTTTCCCGGTAACACAGCATCATAAGGACATAGAATTAGTTAAGGCTATTCTGAATAAAAATAGCTCAGCTAGAGATGTCCCCTACAGGATTTCAAATCACAATATAGATGCATAGCAATGTAAGCAGCCTCACACTGGGACAAAAACAGACATACAGAGCAATGGACTTCAATAGAAGACCCGGAAAGACACTCATACACACGAGTACAGTTATCTGGAGCCCAGAGTATGCTTTGTTAAAAAAAACCATGTCTTATCAAACAATAGTGCTAAGAAAATGGAGAGCCACATGCCAAGGAATGAAAATAGATTCCTATCTCTTGCCTTGCACAAAATTTAATTCAAAATGGATCACGGACCTTATTAGAAGACTTGAAACATTTAGAGGAAAATATAGAAAGAACACTTCAAAACATCCAGAAAATCTTTCAGCAAAGGACTCCAACCAGCCAGGAAATAGTTGTGATATCTGACAAATGAAATTGCATGAACTGAAAAAGGTCTCGTATATCATAGGAAATACAGACTGAAGACATGGTCCACACAATGGGAGGAAATCTTTAACATTTTTACACAAGAGTATATCAAAGAACTCAAAAAATTAGTTCAGGCAGTGTTTAATCTAAGGATGGGAAGGCAGAGGCAGGACATCTATGAGTTCCAGGCAAGCCAGGGCTATATAGTGAGACTTTAACTCAACAAACAAAAACAGGAATTCAAAAAACGTAACCACACACACCAAACCAAGGAAAAACAAACCACGCCCAATGAACAAATGGGCAAATGAACTGAACGCAGTATTCTAACATAGGAGAAAAATGTCAACATCCTTGGACATTAATGAACTGTGAATTAGAACTACATAGAGATTTATTTCCTCTCACAGCAACTGGGACAACCTTCTCTCAGAAAACACAGAAATACCACCATGACACTACTGTTAGATATATGCAGAGCAATCTTAGCCGACCATAGAGATGCTTGTATGTCTGTATTTATTACAACAATATTGAAACAGATAGTTCACACAGTCAGTAGATGACCACCAATGGACCAGTGGACAAAGAAAATGTGGCACAGATGCTCAATATAGTGTTACCAGCCATCAAGAAAAGCAGAATTAAATCATCCGCAGGGAAAATGTATAGAACTGGAGTAATCTCACCCTAAACAAACATAACTAACCAATCCAAACAGCACAATCCCCCCTAAAAAACGACACAAAAAAACCCTGACTCTGAAACACAAACACAAGTCTCTCTCTCTCTCTCTCTCTCTCTCTCTCTCTCTCTCTCTCTCACACACACACACACACACACACACACACAGAGAGAGAGAGAGAGAGAGAGAGAGAGAGAGAGAGAGAGAGAGAGAAGAGTGACAGACACACAGACACACAGACAGGCAGACAGGCACGGCTCATAGGAAAATGACAACTTATAAAGGTACAAGGGGAAGCCCTGTGTTAGATGAGGTGTTTAATTTTAATTGGGCCTTTTGATTGCTGGACTTCAATACTTTGATATCTAGACCTTAGTAGCCAGTTTCAGGAGGAGGGAGTGGCCAATTAAGGGAATAGACCTCAGTGGCTAGCTTTAGGAATGTAGTCTAATGGTTTTTATGCAGAGGGAAGGCGGGGAAGGGCAAGACCTGACAGAGCCACGTTCATCACCCTCAAGCTGGCCAGAGTCCTTTCAGTAGGAAGGAAACCATGAGAGAGAGAGAGAGAGAGAGAGAGAGAGAGAAAGAGAGAGAGAGAGAGAGAGAGAGACAGAGACAGAGAGACAGACAGAGAGAGACAGAGAGAGACAGAGACAGAGAGAGACAGAGACAGAGACAGAGAGATTGAGAAAGGGAAGACAAGAAAAGCCAATGGGATGAATATAAACAATTCTTATGATTCATTCACCTGAAAACATAATAGTGAAGCCCCTCAGTTTGTAAAATGAACATATACTAATTTAAACATGTAAAGAAGCACAAAATAGTATTTATGTTCACAGATTAGCAACACTGAAATGTTCTTTGAAGTTTCATTCATTTGTGTTTTACATGAAGGTTATTTTGCTTGTATTTACGTCTGTGTGCTACCTGCCTGCTTGGTACTCTGGGATCCAGAAGAGGAATCTGAATCCCTGGGACTAGAATGACAGATGGTTGTGAACCATCATGTGGGAGCTGAGGATTGAACCTGGGTCCTCTGGAAGAGCAACCAATGCCCTGAGCTGATGAGTCATCTCTCCAGACTCCAACACAGAACAGTTTCTTTCTTTCTTTTTTTTTTTTCCTATTGGATATTTTACTTATTTACATTTCAAATGTTATCCCCTTTCCAGTTTCCCCTCAGGAAACCCACTATCCCATCCCCCCTCCCCTACTTCTATGAGGTGCTCCCCACCTCCCTACTCATTTCTGCCTCCCTGCCCTGACATTTTTCTACACTGGGGCATAGAGCCTTCCCAGGACCAAGGGCCTCTCCTCCCATTGATGCCTGACAAGGCTATCCTCTGCTACATAAGTGGCTGGAGCTATGGGTGGCTCCATGTGTACTCTTTGGTTGGTGGTTTAGTCCGTGGGAGCTCTTGCTGTCTGGTTGGGTGATATTGTTGTTCTTCCTATGGGGTTGCAAACCCCTTCAGCTCTTCCAGTCTTTTCTCTAACTCCTCCACTGGGGACCTCATTCTCAGTTCAATTGTTGGCTGCTAGCATCTAACTCTGTATTTGTCAGGCTCTGGCAGAGACTCTCAGGAGACAGCTATATCAGGCTCCTGACAGCAGGCACTTCTTGGCATTCCCCAATAGTAACTGCATTTGGTGACTGCATGTGGATAGATCCCCATGTGTGGCAGTCTCTGGATGGCCTTTCCTTCAGTCTCTGCCCCACCCTTTTTCTCCATATTTCCTCCTTTGAGTATTTTTGTTCCTCCTTCTAAGAAGGAATGAAGCACCTACACTTGGTCTTCCTTCTTCTTGAGCTTCATGTGGTCTGTGCATTGTATCTTGGGTATTCTGAGCTTTTGGACTAATATTCATTTATCAGTGAGAACATACCATGTGTGTTCTTTTGTGACTGGGTTACCTCAATCAGGATGGTATTTTCTAGTTCCATCCATTTGCCTAAGAACTTCATGAAGTTAATGTTTTTAATAGTCCTATTCATTGTTAGCAAGGACTGGGAAGATAGGGGGGAGAAGGTATTCCAAGTCCTAGTTTAGAAGTTCATAATATTATAATGCATATGTTCAGGTTACCTCTATTCCAAATAAATCTGTGATGGTGTCACTATATCAAAACCCTCGAAGAAAAGATAGTGTATCTTAAAATTTCAGCAGTGTCTACACTTTGAACAGTATTTAGTCAGGTAAAAATGGAAATAAGGTCATCAGGGAAATAATTAAATCATACATTTTCTTTTTTTTTTTTTTTTTTTTTTTTTTTTTTTTTTTGAGACTGGGGACCGAATCAGGGGGCTTCCCTAGGCAAGCGCTCTACCACTGAGCTAAATCCCAACCCCATACATTTTCTTATAGAGTCATATAGCTATAAATATTGACATTGATGAAAACTTATGTAAGCAACTGAAAGAGACACAGAACACACACATGCACATGCATACGCACATGCACACACGAAAACCACCCTCCTAAATAAACATAAAATATTTAATGGGCTAAAAATGACAATTTTGGGGGTAGGTAAGGTTTAATATAGATTTTTTCCAGTTTCGAAACTAGACTTAAACATTTCCATTATACCAAATAATGAGAAAATTGTGAAGTAGTCAAAGGCTAAGAAGGTTTGACGCAGTGTATACATTTTCCTCATTAACTTCCTGTCCTTTACTGGCTCTACAATTTTGACAGCTTCCCAAAGCTCTGCTATGATCTCTTTTATCTAGAATCCCGTCTTTTCCTTTCTCAGATGCTTCTAAACTGAAAGTAGCATAGTCTGTCTGTGTCTAGTACTACTGCTTAGGCTCCTAGCTGAGGGCGAAGTCAGGAGCGACTATCACATGTTCTCCCGTCCCTGTTTTTAATTGATTTAAATTGATGTAACACTCAAACACAAACACCCTACAGTGTCAAATGGCAGCTTTTAACCAACTACTTTCTCTTTCTTTGATTTTCTGTTTCTCATTTTAGTGTATTTTTTCCTCCCTGAAAATTATAATTCTTATGTTAGTTGGACGGCCCTGTATTTTGGGTCAGATTTCTACATCAATTATAATCATAGCTGAGGTAGGTCTCAGCCTCAGGTCAGTTCTTTCAGCAGTGTGTAGAAGTTAGATCTGGTTCTTCCCCCCAGACCCAAATGCCCAGTAATATGACTCAGACTCAAAATATATTCACACATACCTTGGCCATATAGCTAGACTCTTATCTGACTAGATCATAACTTAAAATAACAATTATTTTAACCTATATTCTGCCATGTAGCTGGTTACCTATACTCAGGTACCATGAGTCAGTGTGGTCACATCTTCCCGGGTCAATCTCCCTTGCCTGGCTCTATCCCAGAATTCTTTCTGCCTCCAGGATGTCCCATGTTCTACCCTACCCTGGGTCACAGATTTTTTTTAACTGACAGGTGGTGCACCCATACGACACATAAAACAGCATCTCAGATTTATCCTGTAAATTTCATGGTACATAGAGGGGCTGAAGACAATGTGGTCATCCCCTATATGTGTCTTCCCAGCTGAACCAATATGGTGGTTCCTTTGAACCAGAGCTGGGACTCATTGTCTTGGGCTTCTCTTTGAGGATGGTACTTGTGCTGGGGAGACTCTTCTGACTCTCACTTTGTTGCGATAGAGTAAGACGAATGCCTCATACCTGCAGTGTCTTTAAGATTAGGCACGGATAGATTTTCCAAATTAAAAGAGGCAAGTTTGCTATAAGTAGAATTAGTTGTTGGAGTAGGAGGAGACGGTTGAATTGGCAACAAATAAACAAATGCTCTAAAAGCAAGCAAAAGTAGACAAATCCTCCACCTGCATGCACTGAGACCAAAATAACAGGGCATCCAACCAGTTCAGAATGAACCAATGGCTCATGGACAAAACACAAGGATGGCCCAGACTTAGGAAGAATTCAACACCCACCTGAAGAGGTAGGGTAGCTAGGCACAGAGGAAAGCTTCGTGTTGCTACCTGGTGCCCATCCGGGTGAACCATAAACATGCCGGTTTAGTTCCTTTGTATTTTAAAAGAAATTAGGACACAAAAATCAGTAAAGGCCAAGGAAGGAGTAAGAGGAATGGATGTGGACAACACATTACATTCATGTATGAAATCTTCATAACAATACATTTTAAAACATGATAAAGAAAGATGGGAGGATTTCCTCTCCACCCAGACAGTGGCCATGTTAGAATTTATAGAAAGCTACGATACAAAAGCCAGAACATATGCAGACTTAACTGTAAGATACACTAACTTGTTCCTTTCCAGAGGAAATATGACAATGGCCCCAGGTTGCCTCTGTTCTGTTAGAGAGTATTTATTTATTTTTATTTATCATTAAGGTTTCGGTGAAGAAAATGGGGTTTTTAAGGTTTTCTCCATTGTACTTGCTAGTTTTATGTGTCAACTTGACAGAAGTTGGAGTTATCTCAAAAAAAGGAGCCTCCGTTATGGAAATGCTTCCATGAGATCCAGTTGTTAGACATTTTCTCAATTAGTGATCAAGTGGGTAGGGCCCCTTGTGGCGGTACCATCCCTGGGCTGGTAATCTTGGATTCTATAAGAAAGAAAACTGATCAAGCCAGGAGAAGCAAGCCCGTGACATCTCTCCATGGCCTCTGCATCAGCTCCTGCTTCTTTTCCTGTGTTTTCCAGTCCTGACTTCCTTTGGTGATGAACAGTAATGTGTATTCGTAAGCTAAATAAACCCTTTCTTCCCAACTTGCTTCTTGGCCATGATGTGTTTTTTTTAATGAGAGGCAGTAGAAGTAGCTTCCTCTTCTTCCAAGTTCCCTTGCACAGTTCCTTGTCAATGAATCCATTTCTTCGATAGGTGCAGAATGGAAGTCTTTTGTAATATCTTCTTTTTTTTTTTTTTATTAACTTGAGTATTTCTTATATACATTTCGAGTGTTATTCCCTTGTAATATCTTCTTTAAAAGTTAGTTTCAGCTGGACTTGTGCAGGTCTGTTTAACCTTAATCTCACAAGTGTAACAGATGTTACAATCTGTTGAATCAATATTTTCTTTTATGGCTTTAGCATAAGATCACTGCTAGAACTTTTGAGACTTCCTAAAGAGGGGAAAGAAGATGATGGCCAAGTTTTCGAGTAGGTGCTAAGAGGAGTACAGATTTGCAGTCTGTGAGGTGATTCCTGGCCATAAAGAGAAACCCAACCACAAATATCTGGGAAGTGGCTGTAAATATGCGTGACAGCGTTGAGATACATACTTCTGGATTAGGTGACAGGTTTTAGGTGTAGGCAATACACATCTTATACTAAGCCGCCCTTATCAAGCGCAACCGTAACCCTGTCCTGTAGAACCCCACCCAACTTAACTCTGCGCCTGCGCTGCGCGCGTGCGTACTACCCTTGCTGCCGCCGCGCCCTTCTCTGGGCGTCTGATTCCCTTCCTCGCAGCCCCGCCCAGGCGGCTGCCCGTGACCTGCCTGGGCGCAGGGAACGGAAAGTCGGAAGGGGTAAGAGGAGTTCAGTTCATCATGGGGCTGTTTGGAAAAACCCAAGAGAAGCCTCCCAAAGAGCTGGTAAGGGCCAGCGACCGGGGAAGCTACGCGCTGGGCAGCGGAGGTGGGAACAGCTAGCTGCGCTCTCGGGCTGGCCCCCATTTCCGGGGCCTTCCACTTGGCCGAGGGGCCGAGGGAAGAGTTTAGGATTGGGCTGTGAGGAAGAGTGCGCATTTGCTGCTTCGCGTTCAACCCGGGTGCGTAGGGCGGAGTTAGGAGCACCCCGGCCTCGCCCCCAGGCGCTCGAGGCGCCACACAGCCCGGCCCTGAGGCAGCACTCTCCCCTGCGTGCGGTGGTACGGGCCGCCCGGAACCTTTCTCAAGCGCAGGCCCCGCCCCCACGCCGGTCTGCAGACCACCCGGAGGACCTGCCCCGACCGGAAGGTTGTGTGCGTTGAACCGGGTCGGATCCCCAAAAGGTCCAGGCATTTGCTGGGCAGGTCCGTTTCGCATTCACCTCTTAGTGCAGGGAAGCCCGACTTTCTGTTTACTCAAAAGCTCAGTAGTTCTGTCAGGATCCTACCCATAAGAATGCTACCGAAAATAGTTCTGCCCCTACTCTGAATTCTTAGATCTGCTTGTAAATTGAGTTATTTTAGGAACCAATAATCAGCCGCCTAAGTTTGAGTCCTACTTTCAGAGGTCTCGGCTCTCTGATCTCGAGAAACTTGTCCGAGACTTCTTCTCGCATGTCATGTAAGAAGAGTGCTACTGCAGTAATTGGCCTTTAAAAGCCATGCAGCTTGAGCTGTGGTAGGGGTAGTGAAGGTGCGTTCTTTACACTCAGCCTAATTACTGAGTTGCTCCAACAGTACCTACCAGCACCCAGCATATTGAACGTGTGGGGTCCCATTCCAGACCCATTGAATCAGATTTTAAATTAGGACTATCCCCAGTGCTTAGTATGTGCCCTGATGTTTGAGAAGCATTGTTTGTGCAGAAGTCAAACTTGTCCTTCAAGTACTTTAGTTTGATTACGGAAGTGTAGCTGTCAAGCCAGCCTCATTAACTCTGCCATTTTCTAGTGCATGTTTTATTTTTTTAGGTGGGTACTCTACCAGAGGAGAAATTGACATCACCTCCTTAGCATTCACATTTATTATTATTTAAAATAATGGAAATGTTAAACAAGTAATGTACATACCAGGCATAAATTTAAATAGTCATGAGATTGTTTTCTTTAGACTCTATCTCAACTTACGGATGACAAAGCTAAATCCATATCTTCAAGAAGAGTATACATATACCACAAAATGGTCTACATAATGTTCTAACGTGAAATTGTGTGCTTGTCTCATTTAAGTTCCACAAGCTCAGTTTTATACTAGAGAGCAAAATGTAACAGGGAATGCATATTCTTAATAAGAAAAGGTTTTAAGAGATGCAGTGTGGCCTGCAGTTCAGCTACTTGGGTCGTCTGGGAAGGAGTCTTCCTGAATGCAAGAGTTCAAGACCAGACTGGACAGTGGCTCAGAACGCAAAGATTGTAGGGAAAAGTCTGGGTGTTGTAGAATTTTTGAGACATTACCATGCATTCATTTTAAAAATATAATCCCCACATTTAAAAAAAAAAGTAACATTGAGAAAGTAAAGACTTTAAAGTTGGCCATTTATCATCCTGCAAGGTCTGTGCCTTGCTTTTAGCTTTTTCCTGTGTCATTTTATGTGAAATGGAAGTTGGCTGTAAACTTGATGAGATCTAAATTAAACAAATTAATCAAGAATTTCTCACAAGGAGGCTGTGAACTTCATACTATATACATGTTAAGAATTAGTTCTGGGTAGAAATGAAAGAGATCACCACCACTCCTGAAGCTTGTCATGTCTGGGCAAGGCAAACTTCTATTATGACCAGGAAGGTATGCTCAGAAGAGTCAACCCACAGAGACAGCAAGTGCAGCTGGTTCTTATTCTAACTCAGGTGGTGACTGTGTCTTTTCCACATTGGCTGGGGTCTGACTTCATAGTCTGATTCACTCAGCTTGTCTGAAAAAGAATTGTCACATCAGAAATGAAGGAAGAAAGGGATCACTGCTTTGTCTATTTCCTGGAGTGCAGTAGAAGGCCTTTGTGTAAACAAAGGTGTGGAGATGGGAGTTTGAAACATTTGTATAAAAGTCTTACAAGGTGGGGAAGACTAAAAGATTTGAATTCCTTCGAAACACAAGTTTAATATTTCTTTAATAATTTTATTACTAATATAACTAATTATAATAAATTATAACTGATTAAGACTTATTTAATATTTCTAGCATATTCCATTAAAAGGCATATGATAAGTAGTTTCATTTTGTTTGTTTGTAAACAGGTTCTTGCAAGTCTGTGGGGTATTGTAATGATGGGTGTGGGAGGCCTAGCTCTCTGAGCTATGCCCTCCCTAGACAGGTGGTCCTGGGTGGTCCTCCATGGTCTCTGTTGCAGTACCTGCCTCCAGATTCCTTCTCCTGACGCATTACAACTGTAAGCTGAAAAGTGTACCCTTTTCCTCCCTAAGTTGCTTTTGGTCATGATGTTTATCACAAAAATAGAAACCAAACTAAGACATCATGGATTCCGGGCTAGCTTGGAATTATTGATCCTTCTAAGAGCTGATATTACCAGTGTGTACCACTGTATTTGGCTGCTTGTCTCATTAAAAATATTGCGAGTAACTTTGGTCACCTGCTTTCAGGTCATGTAAACCAGGTATATAAGGCATGGTTTTTCTTTTGCTGCTATTCAATTAAATAGCACAGTGGGACATGGACTTGCATTGAACATCTAAATTGGATCCATTAGATTAGTGTCTACCAAATCAATATAATTTAATCACAGTTTGATTAATTGTAAGAGATACTATAGCCAATTAACTAGCAAAATGGTAACCAGTTGACTTGTTAAGAAGCTGTAGTACCTGCATAGTTTTCTGGCTCTCCTCCATTTTCTGTAAATGTCATCTGATCATATTGGTTAGATTTCTCAGAACTTGCTCTTCTTGGAGTTGCCTGATTTGTGATTGGGTTTTGTTTTGCTTTACTTTAATAAACTGAATTTGATTGGTCTAAGGAGTTTTTCTCTAGCATTAGAGAGCAACTAAGGGGTGCTATTTTGGTGCACATGGATTGGCTTTGTAGTTTCTCATTAACACTTTCTTGAAATTCCTTAGCATCTATCAGTACCTCTTTTCTGAATTGAACTGTCATTTAATGGTTTCTAATTGGTAATTTCTTTTCTAATTTCATCATTCCTGTTTTAGTTGTTAGCTGAAAGTCTTCAATAATATTGTTAGGCATGCTTGGTTACCTGGACATGCCTACTTTGTGCTGAAAAGGCAAGAGAAGTGAGTGCCCAATTGCTCTTTCTTTAATCACTAATGTTTAGAATAAGGGACTGGCATAATGCTTTCCAGAGATGTGACATGCTTTTTCTCTCCAGTGCCATTTTAGTGTAGTAGATTTTACTATGTGTATATGTCATAGTCACTTTTCACTATTATTTTGTGAAATACAAGTTTGGTCAGTGGTGCTAAAGAGTTTCTGTCATTTTTAAACATAATCTTAATGATCTCTGAGTGTTTCCTTGCTTCCTAGTGCAATATATATCTTGGTGTGATTTGTATGTTCCCATCTTGGAACCCAAAATCCACTATTTCTTATAATGGCACTTATAATGGCAGTGCTGTTTAGACCCCAGAGTTTGGGTGCATATATGTTTCTTGCTACTGGAATGTGTTCAATTCCAGGTCTTTTTATGAAACATGGGTTGGATGTATTAAATTAAAAAACTGTGATGGCAATTATGAATTATATTAAACTAACCCTTTGCCAAAAACAGCAGAAGTCAACAAAAAGTACAACTAGTTGAAAGCATTTAAAGCAGTGGGATAGCATTATAGTCAGGGTCATAAAAGACTGGGATGCTCAGTGACAGGTGCTCTCTCATGCTTAGTGCATTGACCAAGAAACGGAGACTCTGAGGAGACCTGTTGACAGACTTTGCGGCTAACAGATTGAATTTTGTGATGAATCAAGGACTAAGGATTCTGGCACATAACTCTGAAAAAAAGACCTCAGAAGTGACTGGAAACAGACTGGCATTCATAAATACTGGAGCCGATTGTAGTCAATTCTCAGCAAATAACCAATTGCCAGCCCACTCACGTTAGATGTTTGGTAGAAGAAATATAAGATTTCTCTGGAAGAAGATGAGGTCATGTTCAAAGACTTAAATTAGCCTGAAAATTCCCACATATAATGTTCAGAATTGATTTTTTAAAAGAAGACATTTATGTATAAGAGACTTTCATATATCCTGGATGCAAATTCTTTATAAGTTTTATTGGGGACTTGTTCAGCACACACCTCTAAATAGGTTATATCTCAAATTCCTTACCTCAAGCTCAGGGAACCCTGTGAAAAAGGAGGCAGAGGGCATAGATAGAGGACACCAGGAGAACAAGGCCCTCTAGATTAACTGAGCCAAGCTCATATGACCTCACAGAGATTGAATGAAGCAGCAAGCACAGGGCCTAAATGGGCCTGCCCCAGGTCCTCTGTGTGTCTGTTCTAGCTTTCCGCTTAGTATTTTTGTGGGACTTGAGTGTGTGAATAAGTGAACTAACTGATTCTTGTGCCTTCTTTTGGGCTCTTTTCCTTCTGTTGTTGGCTTGCCTTGTCTAATTTCAATATGATGGTTTTATTTTATCTTACTATATATTTTGTTACATTTTGTTATCTCTTGGATAGTCTGTTCTTTTCTAATGAGAGAAAAGGAGTGGATCTGGATGGGAGAGGAGGTGGGGAGAAACTGGGAGGAGTAGATGGAAGAAACTGTAATTAGGATATGAGAAAGTATGAGAAAACTTATTTTTAGTAAAGTAAATAAAATTATATTGAAACTATATATTTATATGTTATATATTATGTAATAATATATTTATTATACACACAGATATATAGTACTTTGTTTGGTTCTCAACTTTCTCACATGATACCTACAACCATCCCTAACTCTGGATCCAGGAGATCTGATGTCTTCTTCTGAACTCCTTGGGCACCAGGCATATATGTTGTACAAGACATGTAGGCAAAACACTCATACACATAAATCTAAATTTTTTTCAAAAACTAAAAAAATGTTTTTTTTATTTATTATTGGTATGGTTATATCTTTTTCCCATTTGTGTTTTTTTTCTTTAATTATAGTCTTATGCAAAATAAAAATTCAGACCTTCAATTTAAATAAAAATGTCAGCCCTTTTTCTTTCTGATATTGCTTTTGTTTTTTAAAATTAATTTTAAAAATTATTTTTAAGTTAAGTGTGGGTGTCTGGGTGTGGGTGTATACATATAAGTGAGGTGGATCCCAGGGCCTTGGCAAGAGCATGTATCCTAACTAGGGCCAACTCTCCAGCCCCGTTTCTTTGCTTTTAGTTTGTTTATTTGCTTTTTGTTTTGTATTTTTTGTATTTTGCTTTTTTGTTTTGTTTTGTTTCTTGTTTTAAGAAATCCTCTAACTTGACAACATCAATTCCTAGACCTTGGGCTTGAAGAGAGGACTTCATGTTGTGTGGTAGGCGAGCCTTCTATCACTGACTGCGTCTCTAGCCTTCCAGTTAACACTGGTGTAATGAGTTTTATTTCATGGTTGTGTTTTGAATCCACCAGGAATTAGCTTCAGAGATTGATGGAACTAGGATTTGGACAATCGGTTTCTGTACATCTTTTGTCTCAGCACTGGTTGTAGGTGATGCCTTCTTGCTGGTTTCAGTTTCCTTCACCTAGTTTGTATCTGGCATATAATAGCCTCAGTGAATGAATCTGATGGTCTCAACCATTCTGTAGGTTCCTTACGGTTTTCACAACATAGTCTAACTTACTATTGATTTTAAAAACCTTATTACTATATTCCTACTTATTTAAATACCTTAGATTTGTTAGTAAAGTACTGTTGAAACTAAATAAATATTTGTCTAAATTTCTTTTTATCTATTTTGAATTTTCTTTACAGTATCTTTATATTTAGGAAGCCTGTTTGAAGATTTTGTTGAACTCCTGGTCTCAGACTGTGTCTCTTAACCCTTAAGGAATATTAGAGTCATCTGGAAATGTGTAAAATGCTAAGTGTCATTTGGGCTGCCCCAGTCTAGTTAAATTGGTATTTTTTTTTTTAAGATTTTATTTATTTGTTTATTATATATAAGTACATTGTAGCTGTCTTCGGACACACCAGAAGAGGGTATGGGATCCCATTACAGATGGTTGTGAGCTACCATGTGGTTGCTGGGAATTGAACTCAGGAACTCTGGAAGAGCAGTCAGTGCTCTTAACCTCCAAGCCATCTCTCCAGCCCAAACTGGTATTTTTTTATACATAAATATTAACAATAGCTAAAAGGTGGTGGCAAACTCAGATGACCATCAGCAGGTGAAGAGAGAACCAAGTTTGTGGTGTATGCATATAATGAGATGAAGGTAAAACATAAAAAAGATGACTTACATGCCACAACATGGGTGAACCTTGAAAGCATGCTATGAAGTGAAAGAATCTAGAACCAAAGGGCATGCACTGTATAAATGTTTTTATATCAAATAATCAGAACAACCAGTTCTATAAAGACAGAAAATAAAATCCTGGTTGTCAAGGAGTTGGTAGTTGGGGAGATAAGGGGTTATTTAAGGTGTGTACTATGTTCCAAGGTGATGAAAAGATTTTTAAGGGTTGATAGCAAGTTGTACTAAATTTCACCATCAATTATATACTTTAACATGACTAGTTGCATATTATATACATTTTGAATGTTAAACTTGAAACTTAATAGAAATACATCTAACTGATAGGAATTTTGAAACTGTTTAACTCATGTACTTGTGTGTGAACGTTTCAAAGTTTTGTGTTCTGTTCCTTTACAATTAATATAGAATTTTTGATTAGATATAAATACTGAAAGCCCTTTCAGGAAGTAGCTGGTGGTGGAAGGGCATTGAAGTAGCAAAGCCACTCAGTTCTTCTGAGTCATGCACCAAAACATATCCAGTAATTTAATATAAATTTTACTTTTAATTATCCATCAGTGGACACCTCAGATTTTTCTTCAGTATGTTTGAAAAAAAAAGAATTGGAGGGGTTGGGGATTTAGCTCAGTGGTAGAGCGCTTGCCAGGCAAGCGCAAGCGCAAGGCCCTGGGTTCAGTCCTCAGCTCTGAGAAAAGAAAAGAAAAGAAAAGAAAAGAAAAGAAAAGAAAAGAAAAGAATTGGAAAGCAGTTCTCTGCATGAGAATGTGTTAGTTATAAGAGTCCCTACACCCAGTATCTCCAGTTGGCTACATTTGGTGCCTCAGCGTTACCCTGACAGAAGAAAAATAACATCTAAAAAGATAAGTTCCCAACACAGGCAGAGTAGTTTTAAAAATAATTATGTATAAAGGATGAAGATCATCTGCTGTCCTAAGGTTGTTCTTGCCCAGGTACCATGTAAAAAATACTAGCATACCTTCAAGTCTTCTAAAAGTGTTCTTCCTTCCTGCCAGACTGTAAACAGTTTGGAGTGCCTGTGTGCTGTGATCAAAGAGTTAGTTAAAGAAAAAAGAGGGGGCTGCAGAGATGGCTCAGAGGTTAAGAGCACTGACTGCTCTTCCAGAGGTCATGAGTTCAATTCCCAGCAACCACATGGTGGCTCACAACCATCTGTAAAGAGATCCGATGCCCTCTTCTGCTGTATCTGAAGACAGCTACAGTGTACTTATATATAATAAATAAATAAATCAAAAAAAAAAAGAAAAAGAAAAAAGGAAATAATGAAAGGAAGAAATGGCCCTAAAGGTCTTTCTGCAGAATTAAAAAAAAATGTGTCTATACTCAATGTAGAATTAATATAGAATTTTTAAGAATGTGCAAAATTGTCTAGGAATGTTTGCTTTTCTGATGATTCCCTTTTAAAATTTTCCCCAGGTTAATGAATGGTCACTGAAGATCAGAAAGGAAATGAGAGTTGTAGACAGACAAATAAGAGGTAAATTACTATTTTATGTTTTCTATTCTGTACTCTTAATGCTCTGTTTCATTTCAGTACATAAAAGTAAACTCACCTCTACATTATAAGACACGGTTTATTCCCATACTGATTATGTGTAGATGTCCTCATTATTTTGTTTTCTTATTCTATACTCAGGATAAAAAAGATAATGATTGACACAGACTATTGTGAGGGAACAAAAGAAAGGTCTTGGTGCTTGCACATTAAATAAGTTGTGCATAAGAGAACAGTGTAATCCTATTATCTCTACTCTCTGCATATTTTAATATAACTTTAAATTCAGAACAATATATTTCAAAATAAAAGTTACTTTTTTTTAGTACCATTTGAAATTAAGGTAAGTGACCAAGAAATGGTCATGCTTAAATTAAGGTTTTTTTTTTTTAAGTTTTATTTATCTTTGACAATTTCCTACATATAAGCAATGTATCTTGATTATACCCAACCCCAGATTGCCCTCCCATTCCTCTCAGGCAGTCCATGTCATCTTCCCCCATTTCATACTCATATCCACACTCCTCCCCTGTAACCCATGGGGTCCAGTCAGTACTGTTTGTTGGGATTCTGACTGGTTTGATCTGTGCAGGTGTACTTAGGCATCCATAGCTGTAATGAGTTCTGTGTGCAGTGGCTATGTCACATCCAGAAGAAGTATTTCACAGCAGTCCTCCACCTGCTTATATTCTTTCTACCAGTTCTTCTGAGGTGTTCCCTGAGATTTGAATGGGATGTTGATTTAGCTGTCATTTAGGGCTGGACACTCAGTAGTAACTTGTTCTCAGCATTTTGACCAGTTTTGAGTCCCAAGTTATGAGGCTATAGGAGAGTTCACTATTTATCACAAATCATGGTAGAATATTACTAATCTATCAACATGACTGTTTAGCAGGCCATCAATAGTTGGTTACCCTGTAGGACCTCGACATCCTAAGCCATAGTCTTTTGCCCAAGTGTAAAGTACCAGCTGTGAATTCCCTTCTATGGATCAGATGACAAATCCAATTGAAAAGCTATCGGCTACCCCAGTATCCTTAAACTAGTGAGTGCTTTTTCTCTGGCAGGTCAGTATTGTAGTATGTAAGGTTTGCTGCTGAGTAATGATATTGATGGCTTCCTTCCCTCCCTAAAGTGGCCTGTGTAGCACTTTCCAACACTGTAAAATTAGCCAGTAGGGAGGAAGTTCTCAGGTCAGTTATAGCTTGATTCCTTTATGTCTCGTGGCCAAAATATCTCCTGCCTCAGCAATATGGCCTTACCATCTTGTTCTGGTGGGCAGCCAAAAGATAGTGACTATAGCCTGTGCTATTATAGTGCTTCTGGTGTCTCCCTGTTACCACAAGAAGCCATGTCTTCTGAGAGAAGTATTGTCGATCAATGCAGGTTAATCTGCATTTATATTTTTTGGAAATTAACTTTTAATTAACTTATAAAGTAATAAGGGTTTTTTAGAGCCTTAGTTTTGGCTAATCACCTGCATGCTACTTCCCTGATCTGTCCTATCCTTTCTTAAACCTCCAATATTCCCTTGCCTCTACTATTATACTGTAGGGGTCCTACTATCCTCTTCCTCCTTAAAGGATTTTTTTAAAAAAAACACCTTGATGAATAGAAAAGGCTGATACCAGAAAAGTGTTGCAGGATTATTGTATCACAACTTTAAAAAAGAATTAAAGATGAGAATTCTATTCCCAGCTGTGTTCATTTTGGCTTTAACATTTCTACTTCAATTGTACGTGAAAGTTTGAATGCATCAACTTTGAAATAACTGCTTTTCACAGTAGACAGATGACCGTGAATACTGACAGAGGAAACAGAAAGAGAATCCTCATAGTCTTATCTTTTTGCTAGAGATACTTTCTTGAATGTGCCACATGGGAGGGATTCCAAAAAGAACATGGTGGTCTCGTTAAATTGAAGATTTGGAGATCAGGGCAAGGGAGGCTAAAATTTGTGGTGATGAGTAATAGAGAAGAGGAACATAACCAGGGAAAGAACTCAGATGATCTCCACAAGGTATGAGTCTGTGGCTGAATATGTACTTAGAGTGGTATTTGCAGAGACTGACAAAGAATAATTAACCAGACAGAACAACTACCAGGAAGTTTTAAGCTAAACAGTTCCTAAAGCTAACAAAGGGTTGGAAGATGGTTTAATTTTGCAAACACAGTAAAGAGATTTTGTTAAAATCTGGGACATTCAATACAGATTGAATTAAGGTAAGAATAAAGGCATATTTATGAGGAAAGCTTATGAACAGGTCTTGAAGTTGATCTGCAAGTGACTTAGCTGCCAGTCAGAATAAAACTTAATGCTCTTTAAAGGACAACAAAACTATGTCAGCTAACAGTCAGTCATTCTCAGTGCCAAGTAAAAAGGCTACTGCAGGGATATAGAAAAATGACCTACACAAGCCAAATAAATAAATTGGAAAATAGTAATAGATCAAAAAAAAACCCAATTAAGCTTAAAAGGGATAAGAAATATGAGGGTTTTTTCTCAGCCCTACTTTTAATAATGGTTCATAAATGCTTTTACCTGTCTTCTAGCCCACCACCCATCTCAGGTAGTGGAAAAGAAAGGTTATTAGGATACAGGGGCAGTGGACCTGTTTAGAAATTGTTCTTTGGAGCCAATCCCATCTGTGTTGTCTGGAAATCAGCAGTTCAGTTCACAGGAATCATCATGGGCAGTTTGGTCTACTTCATGACTATATCATCAGTCCAGTTTAGTAGTGCAATAATACACTTAGCAGAGACAGCCAGGCTTCAGTGAATTGGCACAAGTCAGCAGGAGGGGCTAGGACCACCAGGGATGCCAGGAATTATATTGGCTATGTATCTCAAGCGAAGACTCAAGACCAAGAAGCATTGCAAAGCTAGCTAGATAAGCAAGCCAAGCCCCATTCACTCTCTGTTGGTTCCTATTTATACCACCTCCAAATATGTGTCCTCCATGGGTCTTGCCTCACCGTGTGTTGTGTCTCAGCATATGAGTCTGTATCAGCCAACATCACTCTGCCAATTGGCCTAAATCCACTGATGCAGCAAGAAGCAGCAAGAAGCAACAAGAACCTCTTGAGAAGTTTTTTTTGGTGTGTTTTTATGGAGTTACAACAAATGGAGCTCAGCAATGCATGTAAGGCAAACCAATACATCTGTATCATCAGTGAAGAATTGTTCATTACGTGTCTTTTCACATGTTTGCTTTAGCAGAACATCCTTTCACCTGTGTCTGCTTCAGTGAAACGTTCTTTCATGTGTTTGCCCCAGCAACACATTATCCAACACACTGATTTTCTAAAGAAACCAGAAGTTTCCACTTTAGAAATCTGTTAAATTTTGTTAATAAAACAAAATAAAACCATAAGCCAAAAAAAAAAAGAAAAGAAAAATTCCTAAGTTAAATCAAAACTTCACTAAATGGATACAATATATTAGACACTATAAAAAAGATTGAAGATTGTAACACAAACTATGGTACCCAAGGGGGGGAAAAATCAGCAAAGTTACTGTGCCTTGTGGATGTGGATGATGCTAAGTGGTTAATGTGTATAACTTGAGTATCAGAAGAATCAAGAGATCAGATGAAATTATAGCTGAATATTTTCAATAAGCCCATAGAGCCAAAAAAAATTATTCCAAAGCTGAATCAATTAGAGAAAACAACATTGAAGCACAACATGTTTAGTTTACTGACGCATAGGACAGACAGCCTGAAAAGAAGCACGTTAAATATAGGAAACCATGGTAGAGCATTTGTTGCCCGAATATGTGAGGCTTGGGTTCAATCTGTAACACTGTAAGTAAATAAATACAGAAAACAGTAAGAATGGTTAAAACTTTATCAGAAATGATGTGAACCAGAGTATCTTCAATATGGTAAAGTTTTTTTTTTTTTTTTTTTTTTTTTTTTTTTTTGAGCTGGGGACTGAACCCAGAGCTCTACCACTGAGCTAAATCCCCAACCCCTAGAAGAAAGTTTTATATTAAATTTCTATATATAAGCTGGGTGGTGGTGGTGCATGATTTTAATCCGACTAAATGCACTTGGGCTGCAGATGCAGGTGGATCTCTGAGTTCAGGGGCAGCCTGGTCTGCAGAGTGGGCTCAAGGACAGCTAGGCTTGCATGGAGAAACCATATCTTGGAAAAAAGAAAAAAAATTATATTCAGAGAGAATATTCTTCAAAGGTTAAAGTGAAGTTAAATATTTTTAAGCTAAAAGCCTGGCCTTTTGCCAGCATAAGAAATGTTAAAGAAACTGTAGCCTGGGACTATAGAGATGGCTCGGAGACTAAAAGCACTTACTGCTCCTGCAGAGGATCTGGGACTGGTTCTTGGCATCTACACTGAGCAGTAACTCCAACTCCAGGGATCTGATGCGCTGTCTTGCCTCCAAGGGTACCTGCACACCTGATACTCAGTAGGCAAATATGCATATATGTAAATACAAAAAATCTTGCCCATGTGCTAGAGCCCAGGATCACAGGTGAGGAGACCACAACAATTGTCCCAACACGGTAGTAACTGGGACCCCTAGGATCCAAAGATGCATGAACTCCCGCTTAGCCAGTGGCACAGGTTCCTTCCAGTCTGAACCAGAGCCCTGAACAGACCTTGGGCACTGGCTATGCATCCACTTCTACCACATCTACAGGGAGCTTGACTCCCAGGTGTTCTGGTAACAAGGAGGCCAAAACAACTGCCCCAACACCCAGAGCAACTGGGTCCCCCAGTATCCAGGGACCCAGGAACACCCACCCAGCCAGCAGTGCGGGTTCCTTCCAGTCTGAATCAGGACCTGGAGCAGACCTGGGGTGCTGGCTTTGCATCTACTCTTCTAACAACCAGAGAGAGCCTGACTCCCAGGTGCTCTGAAATGCCCAGGATCACAGGCTCACAGAGGAAGCTCAACTCCCAGGAGATTATACACAACCAGGAGTATTGGAGCTCTGACACACTCAAGATCACAGCTGAGGCCATAATATCTTTCCCAACACCCAGCATAACTGGGACCCCCACAGGAACCAGGGAAACCCAAACCCTGCCCAGCCAGAGACATGGTTCCTTCCAGCTTGCACCTGTGCCCAGAGCAAACCTAGAGCTCTGGCTCCCCATCCAGTCCTGTAGTACCCTGAGAAAGCTTTACTCCCAGGAGCTCTTGACACAACAGAATCTCAGGAGCTTGGTCATACCAAGACTTCTGTATCTCAGAGGTAGCTTGACTCCCAGGAGCTCTGACACATTCAGGATCATAGGATCCCAGAATCACAGGATCACAAAGACAGCTAGAATCTGAGGAGTTCTAACACAAACAGGATCACAGGAGGGACAGGCTCCAGTCAGAGAGAGCAAGGACAGGTAGCACTAGAGATAACCAGATGGTGATAGGCCAGTGCAAGAACATAAGCAACAGAAACCAAGGCTACATGGCATCATCAGAACCCAGTTCTACTACAGCAAGTCCTGGATACCCCACCTCACCAGAAAAGCAAGATTTGGATTTAAAGTCACATCTCATGATGAGAATAGAGGACTTTAGGAAGGACATAAATAACTCACTTAAAGAAATACAGGAGAACACGGATAAACAGGTGGAAGCTCTTAAAGAGGAAACAAGAAAAGTCCCTTTAAAGAATTACAGGAAAACACAAGCAAACAGGTGAAGGAATTGAATAAAACCATTCAGGATCTAAAAATGGAAATAGAAACAATAAAGAAATCACAAAGGGAGACAACCCTGGAGATAGAAAACCTAGGAAAGAGTTCAGGAGTCATGGATGCACACATCATCAACAGAATACAAGAGATTGAAGAGAACACTCAGGTGCAGAAGATAACATAGAAAACATTGGCACAACAGTCAAAGAAAATGCAAAATGCAAAAAACTCCTAACCCAAAACATCCAGGAAATCTAGGACACAATGAGAAGACCAAACCTATGGATAATAGGTATATGACATAGCAAAGATTCCTAACTTAAAGGGCCAGTAAATATCTTCAATAAAATTATAGAAGAAAACTTCCCTAACCTAAAGAAAGAGATGCCCATGAACATACAAGAAGCCTACAGAACTCCACATAGACTAGACCAGAAAAGAAACTGCTGTCACATAATAGTCAAAACACCAAATGCACTAAACAAAGGAATACTAAAGGGTAAGGAAAAAAGTTCAAGTAACATATAAAGGCAGACCTATCAGAATGTCACCAGACTTTTCACCAGAGACTATGAAAGCCAGAAGATTCTGGGCAGATGTCATACAGACTGTAAGAGAACACAAATGCCAGCCCAGGCTAATATACCCAGCAAAACTCTCAATTAACATAGATGAAGAAACCATGTTATTGCATGACAAAACCAAATTTATACAATATCTTTATACAAACTCAGTCCTACAAAGGATAATAGATGGAAAACTCCAACACAAGGAGGGAAACTACATCCTAGAAATAGCAAGCATGTAATCTTTTAACAAACCCAAAAGAAGACAGCCACACAAACATAATTCTACCTCTAACAACAAAAATAACAGGGAGCAACAATCACTTTTCCTTAATATCTCTTAACATCAGTGGACTCAATTCCCCAATAAAAAGACATAGACTGGGGTTGGGGATTTAGCTCAGTGGTAGAGCGCTTGCCAAGCAAACGCAAAGGCCCTGGGTTCGGTCCCCAGCTCCAAAAAAAAAAAAAAAAAAAAAAAGATTTAAAAAAAAAAAAAAGACATAGACTGACTGGAGACATAAACAGGACCCAGCATTTTGCTGCATACAGGAAATGTACCTTAGTGACAAAGACAGACAGTACCTCAGAGTAAAAGGCTGGAAAACAATTTTCCAAGCAAATGTTCCCAAGAAACAAGCTGGAGTAGCCATTCTAATAATGAATGAAATTCACTTTCAACCAAAAGTTATCAAAAAAGATAAGAAAGAACGCTTCATACTCCTCAAAGGAAAAAAATCTACCAAGATGAACTCTCAATTCTGAACATCTATGCTCCAAATGCAAGGGCACCCACATTCATAAGAGAAACTACTAAAGCTCAAAGCACACATTGCACCTCACATAGTAATAGTCTCATCAAGGGACAGATCATGGAAACAGACACAGTGAAACTAACAGAAGTTATGAACCAAATGGGTTTAACATATCTATAGAACATTTCACCCTAAAACAAAAGAATATACATACCTTCTTAGTACCTCATAATACCTTCTCGAAAATTGACCATATAATTAATTGGTCACAAAACAGTCCTCAACAGATACAAGAAGATTGAAATGATCCCATGTATTCTTTCAGATCACCCCAGACTAAGGCAGGTCTTCAATAACAACAAAAACAACAGAAAGCCCACACATACATGGAAGCTGAAGAACACTCTACTCAGTGATATCTTGGTCAAGGAAGAAATAAAGAAATTAAAGGCTTTATAGAATTTAATGAAAATGAAGGTACACCATACCCAAACTTATGGGACACAATGAAAGCAGTGCTAACAGGAAAACTTGTAGCTCTGAGTGCCTCCAAAAGGAGACTGGAGAAAGCATACACTAGCAGCTTGACAGCACACCTAAAAGCTCTAGAACAAAAAGAAGCAAATATACCCAAGAGGAGTAGATGGCAGGAAATAATCAAACTCAGGGCAGAAATCAATGAAGTAGAAACAAAAAGAACTATAAAATGAGTCAACAAAACTAGGAGCTGGTTCTTTGAGAAAATCAACAAGACTAACCAGAGGGCACAGAAAGACTATCCAAATAAACAAAATCAGAAATGAAAAGGGAAACATAACAGAAACTGAGGAAATTAAAAATATCAGATTCTTCTACAAAAGTCTATATTCAACAAAACTGGAAAATCTGGATAAAATAGTCAATTTTATAGACAGATATCAGGTACCAAAGTTAAACCAGGATCATATAAACCGTCTAAACAGTCCCGTAACCCCTAAAGCAATAGAAACAGTTATTAAAAGTCTCCCAACCATACTGGAAAAAATTTCCTGAACAAAATACCAGTGGCTTATGCTCTAAGATCAAGAATCGACAAATGGGATCTCATAAAACTACAAAGCTTCTGTAAGGCAAAGGACACTGTGGTTAGGACAAACGGCAACCAACAGATTGGGAAAAGATCTTTACCAATCCTACAACAGATAGAGGGCTTATATCCAAAATATACAAAGAACTCAAGAAGTTAGACCAAGAGGGGAGACAAATAACCCTATTAAAAAATGGGGTTCAGAACTAAACAAAGATTCACAGCTGAGAAATGCCGAATGGCTGAGAAACACCTAAAGAAATGTTCAACATCTTTAGTCATAAAGGGAAATGCAAATCAAAACAACCCTGAGATTTCACCTCACACCAGTGAGAATGGCTAAGATCAAAAACTCAGGTGACAACAAATGCTGGCGAGGATGTGGAGAAAGAGGAACACTCCTCCATTGTTGGTGGGATTGCAGACTGGTAAAACCATTCTGGAATCAGTCTGGAGGTTCCTCAGAAAATTGGACATTGAACTACCTGAGAATCCAGCTATACCTCTCTTGGGCATATACCCACAAGATGCCCCAACATATAAAAAAGACACGTGCTCCACTATGTTCATAGCAGCCTTATTTATAATAGCCAGAAGCTGGAAAGAACCCAGATCCCTTCAACAGAGGAATGGATACAGAAAATGTACATCTACACAATGGAATATGATTCAGCTATCAAAACAGACAAATGGTTGGAACTGGAAAATATCTTCCTGAGTAGATAACCCAATCACAGAAAAACACACATGGTATGCACTCATTGATAAGTGGCTATTAGCCCAAATGCTTGAATTACCCTAGATGCATAGAACACAGGAAACTCAAGACGGATGATCAAAATGTGAATGCTTCACTCCTTCTTTTAAAGGGGAACAAGAATACCCTTGGCAGGGAATAGAGAGGCAAAGATTAAAACAGAGACTGAAGGAACACCCATTCAGAGCCTGCCCCACATGTGGCCCATACATATACAGCCACCCAATTAGACAAGATGGATGAAGCAAAGAAGTGCAGGCCGACAGGAGCCGGATGTAGATCTCTCCTGAGAGACACCGCCAGAATACAGCAAATACAGAGGCGAATGCCAGCAGCAAACCACTGAACTGAGAATAGGACCCCCGTTGAAGGAATCAGAGAAAGAACTAGAAGAGCTTGAAGGGGCTTGAGACCCAATATGAACAACAATGCCAAGCAACCAGAGCTTCCAGGGACTAAGCCACTACCTAAAGACTATACATGGACTGACCCTGGACTCTGACCCTCATAGGTAGCAATGAATATCCTAGTAAGATCACCAGTGGAAGGGGAAGCCCTTGGTCCTGCTAAGACTGAACCCCCAGTGAACGTGATTGTTGGGGGAGGGCGGCAATTGGGGAGGATGGGGAGGAAACACCCATAAAGAAGGGGAGGGTGAGGGTTTAGGGGGATGTTTGCCTGGAAACCGGGAAAGGGAATAACAATGGAAATGTAAATAAGAAATACTCAAGTTAATAAAAAAAAAAAAAAAGTCTCCCAACCAGAAAAAGCCCAGGACTAGATGGGTTTAGTGCAGAATCTATCAGCCTTTCAAAGAAGACCTAATACCAATATTCTTCAAACTGTTCCACAAAATAGAAACAGAAGCAACACTGCCCAATTTGTTCTATGAAGCCACAATACGCTGGTACCTAAACCACACAAAGACCAAACAAAGAAAGAGAACTTCAGACCAGTTTCCCTTATGAATATCGATGCAAAAATACTCAATAAAATTCTTGCAAATCAAATCGAAGAATACATTAAAATGATCATCCATCATGATCAAGTACGCATCATCCCAGGGATGGATGGATGGTTCAGTATACGAGATCCATCAACTTAATCAACTACATAAACAAACTCAAAGAAAAAAAACCACATGATCATCTCATTAGATGCTGAGAAAGCATTTGACAAAATTCAATACCCCTTCATGATAAAAGTCTTGGAAAGATGAAGAATTCAAGGCCCATACCTAAACATAGAAAAAACAATATACAGCAAACCAGTAGTCAACATCAAACTAAATGGAGAGAAACTTTAAGCAATTCCACTAAAATCAGGGACTAGACAAGGCTGCCCATTGTCTCCCTACCTACTCAATATAGTACTTGAAGTTCTAGCCAGAGGAATTAGACAACAAAAGGAGGTCAAAGGGATACAAATTGGAAATGAAGAAGTCAAAATATCACTATTTGCAGATGATATGAGAGTATACTTAAGTGACCTCAAAAATTCTACCAGAGAACTTCTACAGCTGATAAACAACTTCAGCAAAGTGGCTGGGTATAAAATTAACTCAAACAAATTAGTAGCCTTCTTCTACTCAAATGATAAATAGACCGAGAAAGAAATTAGGGAAATGATACCCTTCACAATAGTCACAAATAACATAAAATACCTTGGTGTGACTCTAACCAAGCAAGTGAAAGATCGTATGACAAGAACTTCAAGTCTCTGAAGAAAGAAATCAAAGAAGATTTCAGAAGATGGAAAGAGTCCCATGCTCATTAATTGGCAGGATTTATATAGTAAAAATGGCCATCATGCCGGAAGTAATCTACAGGTTCAATGCAATACCCATCAAAATTCTAACTCAATTCTTCATAGAGTTAGAGCAGTTTTCAAATTCATTTGGGATAACAACAAACCCTAGTATAGTGAAAACTATTCTCAACAATAAAAGAACTTCTAGGGGAATCACCATACCTATTCTCAAGCTGTATTACAGAGCAGTCGTGATAGAAATTGTATGGTATTGGTACTGAGACAGGCAGGTAGATCAATGGAATAGAATTGAAGACTGAGAAATGAACCCACATACCTATGGTCACTTGATCTTTAACAAAGTAACTAAAACCATCCAGTAGAAAGAAGACAGAATTTTCAACAATGGTACTGCTTCAACTGGTGGGCAGCATGTAGAGGAATCAAATCAACTCATTCTTATCGCCTTGTACAAAGCTCAAGTCCAAGTGGATTGAGGAGCTCCCCTTAAAACCAGATACATTGAAACTAATAGAAAAGAAAGTAAGAAAAGCCTCAAACACATAGGCACAGGGGAAAATTTCCTGAACAGAACAATGGCTTATGCTCTAAGGTCAAATGGGACCTCATAAAATTGCAAAGCTTCTGTAAGGCAAAGGACACTGTCATTAGGACAAAAGAGCAACCAGAAGATTGGGAAAGGGTCTTTACCAATCCTACATTTGATAGAGAGCAATATCCAATGTATACAAAGAACTCAAGAAGTTGGACTCTAGAGAATCAAATAACCCTATTAAGAAATGGGGTACAGGGCTCTACAAAGAATTCTTAACTGAGAGATATCAAATGGCCACCAAGCCCCTAAAGAAATGTTCAACATTTTTAGTCATCAGGGAAATACAAATCAAAACAACTCTGAGATTCCACCTCACACCAGTAAGAATGGCTAAGATCAAAAACTCAGATGACAGCAAATGCTGTCAAGGATGTGGAGAAAGAGGAACACTCATCCATTGTTGGTGGTACAACCACTCTGGAAATCTTTCTGGTGGTTCCTCAGAAAATTGGACTATCTGAGGACCCAGCTATACCGTAACTCCTGGGTATATACCCAAAAGATGCTCCAAAATATAACAGGGCATATGCTCTACTATGTTCATAGCAGCCTTATTTATAATAGCCAGAAGCAGGGAAGAACCCAGATGTTCTTCAACAGAGGAATGGATACAGAAAATGTGGTACATTTACACAATGGAGTACTACTCAGCTATTAAAAACAATGACTTCATGCAATTCTTAGGCAAATGGATGAAACTAGAAAATATCCCGAGTGAGGTAACCCATTCACAAAAGAACACACATGATATGCACTTACTGATAAGTGGATATTACCTCAAAACTTGGAATAACCCAGATTAACTTCATAGACCACATGAATCACATGAAGAAGGAAGACCAAAGTGTGGATGCGTCAGTCCTTCTTAGAAGGGGGAACAAAATACTCACAGGAGGAAATGTGGAGACAAAACGTGGAGCAGAGACTGAAGGAGACTCAGTCTCCAGAGACTCAATTCCCCAATTAAAACCTCATAGACTAACAGACTGGATATGTAAACAGTACCCAGCACTTCGTTGCATATAGGAAACACACCTCAGTGACAAAGACAGATACTACCCCTAGAGTAAAAGACTGGAAAAAAAAAATCTAAACAAATGGTTCCCAGAAACAAGCTGGAGTAGCCATTCTAATATAGAATAAAATTGACTTTCAACCAAAAGTTAATTAAAAAAGATAAGGAAGGACACATCATACTCTTCAACGGAAAAATCTACCAAGATGAATTCTCAATTCTGAACATCTGTGCTCCAAGTGCAAGGGTACCCACATTCATAAAAGAATCCAGAGACCACCTCACTTGGGGATCCATCCCATATACAGACTCCAAACCCAGACTCTATTGTGGATGCCAAGAAGTGCTTGTTGACAGGAGCCTGATATAGCTATCTTCTGAGAGGCTCTGTCAGAGCCTGACAAATAGAGATGCGGATGCTCTCAGCCCATCATAGCCCACCATTGGACTAAGCAAGAGGTTCCCAATGAAGGTGTTAGAGAAAGGACTGAAGGAGATGATGGGGTTTGCAACTTATAGGAAGAACAACAATATCAACCAACTAGACACCCCAGAGCTCCCAGAGGCTAACCCAGCAACCAAAGAGTACACATGGAGAGACCCATGGCTCCAGCCACATGTGTAGCAGAGGATGGCCTTGTTGGGCATCAGTGTGGGGAGAGGTTGTTGGTCCTGTGAAGGCTCAATGCCCCAGTGTAGGGGAATGCCAGGGTAGAAAGGTGGGAGTGAGTGAGTGGGTGGGTGGAGGAGCGTCCTCATAGAAGCAGGGGGAAGAGGAATGGGATAAGGGTTTTCCGGAGGGGAAACCAGGAAAGAGGATACCATTTGAAATGTAAGTAAAATATCCAAAACGAAAACAAACAAAACAAAACAAAAATCTTTAGAAATTGTTGGGCAAAGAAAAATCAAACCTAGAAAAATACAAAGAATGAAACATTCTGGTCATAATTAAATGCAATTAAACAATGTTTTTTCTTTCATCATTTAAAAATGTTTATAATAATGTATTGTGGCATATAATATACAGAAATAAAATGTGTGATATTAGCACAAATAGTTCATTGGTATCATATACAGACTATGTTACTGTTGATTTTTTTAAAAATTATTTTTATTTTATGTATTTTTGTGATTTGACTGCTTTTTGTCTGTGTGAGCATATCAGACCACCCATGGAATAGGAGTTATAGACAGTTATGAGTTGCTATATGGGTGCTGGAAATTAAACCTAGGTCCTCTGGAAGAGTGGCCAGTGCTCGTAACCTCTGAGCCATCTCTCTCTGTTGCAGCTTATTTTAATTATGTACATACTCAACATACATAAGCATGAGCATTTCTTTTCTGAATGTTCACTCAGAAGACAGTTTACCTTACTATTATTCACATCCAAAACTAGTTCTGGACTATGCTTTCAGTGCCTGGCTCTGTCCTGGTATATATTTGAACGGAAGCTGTTCACAAAAGGGGTGTTATTAAAGGCTGCTAAGGAGATAAGACTTATTGCATTGTGTGGAGCAGTGTGGTTATGCAGCTTAATGCAGATAAGGGTCTTTCCTGGTTTGCTAGGTGCTTTGTTAGGAGAGGGATGTATGCATAGCCCAAGCAAAATAGATACCCAGCTTGCTAAGTTTTCCATATGCTTGCCTGTCTGACTTCTGCCTCACTCTCCAGTGCGCTGGTATACGCATGAATCACAATATCTGTATTTAATTCATTTTTAAATATAGATGAACTAAACTATTTAATCAAAAGCATTAAAGGACAATGTTGAAGTATATGTGGTTTTACAGCAAATTCTGTTTAAATCCAAAACCACAAATAGATTGAGAATACAAAGTTAGAAAAAGATACTACATCACAGATTTAACCAAGAGGATGGGTGTAACTTTACATCATGGTAAACCAAACTCTAAACCATTAAAAATTTCCTGAGAAAAAGATCTTATTATATTAATAAAACTTCTAATATAATCTAATATGTACCTGATCATATATATTTTCCACCTAACTAAACCCTTAAAGAGAAAAGGGAAAAAGAATTGAAAGAATTAGTAGGATTTCAATAATAGTAGGAGACTTCACTTGTTTCAAATGGTTAAGTAAAGAAATGTATTAGGACAATGGAAGAAACCAGCTATATCTATTTAGATATATATAGAATTTCCAGCAACAGCAGAATATGCATTTTCTCAGATGTGCATGGAACATCCTCTAAATAAGATTGCTTGTTTGTCCCTAATTCAAGTCTATTTCTTAATCAACCTTGATTATTGAATCAATGATTAAAAAAAACCTTTCAACCACAATACTATCTTTGAATCTAATGGTTTCACTGATGAAACCAAACATTCATGGAAGTCTAATACCAGTTTGTGAGCTTATAAAAATGTACAGAGGGCTTTCTGACTCATTCCATAAGTCAGTATATCCAAAGATAGTTATAAGAAACCTGCCGTCTGATAAACCTTGTAAAGGTACTTAATATAATTAAGAAGTCAAATTTAACACCATCTTGAAACGATTCTACCTCCTGGCCATGTTAGACCTATCTTAGACTTCCTGTTCCTCTCTGTATTTGTTAACAATCTCGGGAAAGAGCAGTGAAGATGGTGCTTCTTGTCCCATTTCAGGGTTTCTGAAGATGGAGAATATAGAGCTCCTTCACACATCCTTTCTGATTTTCACAACATACAAAGCAACTACACCTAGATCTTTTCAAGCAACTTTTTTGGGAGTAAGTTAGCCCAAGTCGATTTAGAATTATCCTTCTCCCTCTGTCTTTTGAGTGCTGGGATTATAGGTGTGTACCACCATGCTTAAACCTTACAAATAATTTGAATTTCCTTTAAGTCTTGTCCAGTGCTGTAGAATAGGAAGTTGCCATTGAATAGTGCCCAATGTAGGAGTTGCTTTCTTTTTCCAAATATAAAATACTGTGTTTTTGTGGTACTTCCTCCTCCAAAATGAAGGTTGGTCTCCTTAGCTAACATTGATACAATCTTTCATCAGGTTCATTATCTCTGCCAGTTAAATAATTAAAATGCAGAAAAAAAATCTGGTGTGTGGCAGGTAGTAGTGGAGAAATTACAAACACAAAGATAACAGCAGACAGACACAGGTATGTAGCAGATATACAGGGAAAAAGACCTGCAAAGCTGAGGCGGAATTTAGGAAGCCAGAAAATCCAGTGTCTTCTTGGGTTTAGAGTTTCTGAAGTCTCTCAAGAGCTTTCCTCCCCTAATTTAGAGTTGCTCAGTTTAAAGAAAGGATGGGTGATTGGCCCACATCTCTGTCCTGATCCAGCCTTGGATTTACTCAGCCAGTTTATCATCAGGGAGCCCACTGGAGGGAGATGGGGGCCTTTGGTTTCAGATCCTGAGAAAGCAACTCTTCCCACTGCAAAAGAGCTGTGATTATCATTCCCAAGGCTGTTGTGCACTCAGTCTGTAATGTTCCATATGTGCAGCATTGTTTGATTAGTTTCTTGGTGGCCTAGTCCCACTCTACTAGAGCTCCTGCTGATGGTTTAATTTTTCTCCTAAAAATAGTATGTAAGATGCAGTACTTCTTAATAAATTTGGTTGTCATGAGACATAGCTTGTGTAAGACCTGGTCACAAATTTTATTATCTTCTCTGTCTTCTATCTTTATCTTCTGATCTCCTAAACCTTCTCATGACCCTGTCATGGAAGAATGACCTGCTGGTCCAGATCACTGTTTAATTGTAGAATTATGAGTGGCTAAGATGGTAAATTGTGTTATATGTGTTTTGATACAGTTTCTAAAATCCAGAAGTGTTTACTGGTTTATATATGGTATAAAGCATACTAATACAGACATGTCTTCACTCTAGTTGATGCTGATACAATGCTTTAATGTGTTCGGCTTCTCTTTAAGTTGTAGATTTTTAACAATTACTGTTCAGAGATTGTGCTCCCATACTAGTAAGAAAGCTCCATACGGATGGTCAGAGTAAGCTCTGAGATGCGTGCACAGTGTCTTCTAAAGCTCCTTAGTACAGATAGGTACCAAGCAGTGTTAGAGCAGCCTCACAAAGGCTTTTAAGGTATTATACTTCAGGATTGTACTTCTGCTTATTATCAAACTATGTTAGTCTTGTTTCAAGAAGTAATAAATACCCATGTATTAATATTTTATTTCATCTATATCCTCAGATAGTTTTCTACTTATAGATACATTTAGATTATAATAAAAATAGTTTGAGTGCTACGAAGCCCAGTTTGCCCTTCCCATGTGTGTGTGTATGTGTATGTGTGTGGTGTGTGTGGGTGTATGTTTTTATATAAGTATGTGGGTGGACAAAGAGGCCATAAGAGGGTATCATATTCCTTGGAGCTGGAGTTAGGTACTGTGAGCTCTCTGTTGTGGGTTGTGACTTCTGAACTCTGGTCTCAAGATTGGGAAGCAAGTACTTAATTGCAGAATCATCTCTCCAGCCCCTACACATGGCTTTTGACATTCTGTTCTAAATTTAGATATCCAAAGAGAAGAAGAGAAAGTAAAACGGTCTGTGAAAGATGCAGCCAAGAAGGGCCAAAAAGAAGTCTGTGTGGTTCTGGCCAAGGAGATGATCAGGTCAAGGAAGGCTGTGAGCAAGCTCTATGCATCCAAAGCACACATGAACTCTGTGCTCATGGGCATGAAGAACCAACTTGGTAAGGCCCAGGTACCTTACATCCCCCAATAATGCTGCTGCCATTGTTACTGCCAACACTGGTTTCCTTGCATAGGAAGATAAGGCTCAAATCTGCTTGTTTGTTGTTGTTAACTTTTTACGTTGTCCTAAGTAGGGTATTGTACAAATGTAGAATATAATTGTTACTATTATTTTTTAATCACTTTTTTGCCAATGGTTTTTGTAATAATAAATCTACATAGAAATCTTTGTTTAGACATTAGAACATATTGAATGTATATGTTCAGCTGCAATCCATACTCCACCCAGCCCTTGACGCTCTTCATAAATAACATCTGCTTTTGAGTATTCCGTTTAGGTGTTATGCCTTCTCATAGCATTTGATTAAAATTCAGATTTGGTTTGATCTTGCAAGTCCTACGTACTCGGACTTGATCTCTTCCTTGTCTCCTTTCTTCCCTATATCCATCTGTACTGCTCTTTCTGTCCCTGGAACTGGATCAGCTTATGCTAATCTTAGAGCCTTTACATTTGAGGATCTCTCTGCAAATACATGGTGTCCCCATCTCTTTAAATGATTAGTTCTTGTCTTACAGGTCTCAATTAAGATGTTAGGCACACAATAAAGCCTTTTCTAAAGCTTCTGCCAACAACTTAACTCTCCCTCTCTCCCTCTCCCTCTCTCCCTCTCCCCTCCCCCTCCCTCTCCCCCTCCCCCTCTCTCTCCCTTTCCCTCTCCCTCTCCCTTCTTAATAGGATTTCTCTATGTAACAGTCCTGGCTGTCCCACAACTCACTTTATAGACCAAGTTGGCCTGAAACTCAGAGAGATCTGCCTGCCTCTGCCTCTCAAGTGCTGGGATTAAAGACTTGTGCTGCCAAGCCTGGCTTCTAAGTATTGATTTCTAGGCAAGCGCTCTAAGTATTGATTTCTAATGAAATTAACTTGTTTGGTTAGTTTTTTAAAACAGTGCTAGGAATTGAACATAGAACCTTGTATTGGCTAGGCAAGTGATAGACCACTGAGCTATATCCCTAGTCTTGTTTATTTGTTTGTTTGTTTTGAGTCTCAATTGTGTAGACCTAGTTGGCCTTGAATTCAGAAAGGTCCATTTGCCTCTGCTTCCTGAATGCTGAATTGAAAGCATGGACCACCATGCCCAGCATGTATTCTTAATGTATACATTGTGTTCTACTGGACCAGACACCTTGTCTGTGTAACCATGGGTGTATCTCTAGCTTAGGAAAGAGTATGAAGAGCACACTCAGAGGCAGGTTCAAACACTATTACTGTTTCTCTGTAGTATGTAGTTGTTTTCTTTATATACTTTTAATATTAAATGTGGAGCAGAACCCTTGATTCATTATTTCACTTTTCAGAGACTTTTATATATTTTTAAACATTTTATGTAGCTTTCCTTTCTGTATGTGAATGTTTTGCCTGCATGTATGTCTGTGCAATATGTGCGTGGAATACCTGCATAAGAGGACATCCTGTCCAGTGGAACTGGAATTCTATAGACTATTAGCTGTGGTGTGCATATTGAGAATCAAACCCAAAACTTCTATTATTGCAGCCAGTGCTTTTAACCACTGAGCCATATCTCCAGCCCTCTTTTATTTTATTTTTATTTATCTGTATATCTATGCACATGCTTGTGAGTGTTGGCAAAGGCCAGAAGAGGGTGTCTTATCTCCCCTGGGGCTAGCTAGAGTTACAAACAGTATCCTTTGCAAGAGCAGCAGATGTTCTTAACCACTGAACCATCCCTCCAGCTCTATTTATTAGTTCAGTTTTTCCAGCCAGTTTTTTATGGACTTTTTTTTTCTACCTCCCAGTTTTGATTTTATAACTCCTGAGTTTCAGGAAACCCCCTCAAGAAATGCAGACTATATGGTATCTCATTTTAGATCCCTTATCTACCAGGTGTCTAGGTCTAAATGTTCTGTACTAACCCTGTTTCCAGGTGAGACTTCCTTAAGTCACCTGGGCTCAGGCGCCTTCACTGCCCATTTTCATTATAATTGCTTCTCATGTACATTGTCTGCTTATTTCTTAGGTATTTGTAAGATTTCTCAGCAATAGTGTGATATCCCTGTATTAACTAAAAGCTAAAGTCTTGAATAGTGCCTTTGTACCTTTTCATCTCTTTGACTTAGGTCAAACGCATTAGGCTTAATTGGGGGGGGTCGTCAGTCTTGTTAATGATGGTTGTCTTTGTTTTTTAAGATTTATTTATTTACTTTATGTATATAAGTACATTATAGCTGTCTTGAGACACACCAGAAGAGGGCATCAGATCTCATTGCAGATGGGTGTGAACTACCTTGTGGTTGCTAGGAATTGAACTTTGAAAAAACAATCAGTGTTCTTAACTGCTGAGCCATTTCTCCAGCTCCAATGATAGTTGTTTTTGAGACAAGGTCTTACACTGGCACGGAACTCATGATTTTCCTGCTTCCTCCTTTACCTTTTTTTTTTTTTTTTAAATTCAGTTCAGTGTATTTGCTTCTGATTTTCAAGTATATTTTGCCTACTGTGCACATAAAGCATTGTCATCCTAGAAATTCTAATATTTAGGCAGCTAAGAGACTCTTATATTCAGAAATAGCATGTATCTTTTTACTTTGAATTTTGAGTTAGGAAATTAGGAAACTATATCCTGCATTTAAATCTGCTTTAGGAATCCATCTGTTTTGCTAAAATAATTTCTGAATGGACCAAATATTGAAGATAAAAAACAAATTCACAAGGGTTGGAGATTTAACTCAGTGGTAGAGTGCTTGCCTAGCAAGCACAAGGCCCTGGGTTCGGTCCTCAGCTCCAGGAAAAAAAAAATCACAAAAGCACTATAAGAAAATATATTTAACATTTATAAGAAGATGAAATGAAAAAAATGTTTTCAGAGTCAAATATTAAATCTTATAAAGGAAAAGGTTGATAAGTGGAACATAAAATGTTTTAAAGTTTCTGAACTAGTTTAAAATTATTCTCTACAAAGTCAAAAGAAGATGTGACTAAGCAATTGTAATAAGCAAAAGCTGATAGAGTGCAATCAAAAGCCTTTTGAAAACCATTTAAAAAATTACACTAAGACAGAGGAGAGTAAATGGATATATAAAAAATTCTCAATTCCAATAAGAAATTCAAGCTGTGCTGTTGGTTAGAGGAGCTCATGTAGCCCAAACTGGCCTTGAACTCCTTATGTAGAAGATGACTTTGTACCTCTGTTCTCCTGCCTCTGCTTTTCCATAAGTACTGGGGTCACAGAACATGTGTCTCTGCGCCTGGTTTTATGTGAAGCTGGGGAATGGAACTAGGGTTTTGTGCGTCCTCAGCAAGTACCATATCAATTGAGCTATATCCCTAGCCCCCAAATATGCTTTGAAATGAAATAATCACATTTCTGTCCAAGGGTATAGGTTTCTGGGGGCTGGTGAGATAGCTCTCAGCAGATAAAGGTGTTTGTTGTCAAGTCTGACAACCCAGATTTGATCCTAAAAGTTATCCTCCAACATCCATCACTTACCAAGGTATAGCAACCTAAAGTAGACTCATATGAAACATGACTTTCCAAATCAAAATCAACAGAAATGTCTTCGAGTCTGCGTTTACTCATCTCAATGTAATTAATAATTGATTCAAAATTTATGAAAGTCATTTTGGCTATATTAGATTTTAAATATATACCTTCTTTCATGTCAGACATGCTGTCAAGCATGAAAGTATTTATAGGAATTGTTAGGTAGACAAGGTGCCACAGTGCCTGTAATGTCAGAACTTGGAGGGTAGAGACTAGTCAGTGAATTCACAGTCAACCTTTTCCTTTCCTTTCCTTTCCTTTCCTTTCCTTTCCTTTCCTTTCCTTTCCTTTCCTTTCCTTTCCTCTTCTCTTCTCTCCTTTTACTTTCTTTCCTTCCTTCTTTCCTTCTTATCCTATCCCCTCTCCTCTCCTTTCCTCCCCTCCTTTCCCTCTCCTATATCCTCTCCCCCTCCCTATTTCCTCTCCCCCTCCTATTTCCTCTCCCTCCCTATTTCCTCTCCCCTCCCTATTTCCTCTCCTATCTCCTCTCCCATCCTATCCCATCCCCATCCCATCCCATCCCCATCCCATCCCATCCCCCCATCCCATCCCATCCCCCATCCCATCCCCATCTCCCATCCCATCCCATCCCATCCCCATCCCCATCCCATCCCCATCCCATCCCATCCCATCCCATCCCATCCCATCCCATCCCATCCCATCCCATCTCCCATCCCCATCCCATATCCCACATCCCCATCCCATCCCATCCCCATCCCATCCTCCATCCCATCCCCTCCCCCATCCCTCCCCCATCCCATCCCCATCCCATCCCATCCCATCCCATCCCATCCCATCCCATCCCATCCCATCCCATCCCCATCCCATCCCCCATCCCATCCCCCATCCCATCCCATCCCATCCCATCCCATCCCATCCCCTCCCCATCCCATCCCCATCCCATCCCCATCCCATCCCCATCCCATCCCATCCCATCCCATCCCATCCCATCCCCCATCCCCCCCATCCCATCCCCCATCCCATCCCATCCCATCCCATCCCCATCATATCCCCCATCCCATGCCATCCCATGCCACCCCATGCCATCCCATGCCATGCCATGCCATGCCATCCCATCCCATCCCATCCCATCCCATCCCATCCCATCCCCATCCCATCCCCCTCCCATCCCCATCCCATCCCCCCCCATCCCATCCCATCCCATCCCATCCCATCCCATCCCCATCCCCCATCCCATCCCATCCCCATCCCATCCCATCCCATCCCCCATCCCATCCCCATCCCATCCCATCCCATCCCATCCCATCCCATCCCCCCATCCCATCCCATCCCATCCCATCCCATCCCATCCCATCCCATCCCATCCCATCCCATCCCCCATCCCATCCCCCCCTCCCCATCCCATCCCATCCCATCCCATCCCCCATCCCATCTCCCCATCCCATCCCATCCCATCCCATCCCCATCCTCCCCCCCTCCCCCCCCTCCCCCCCCTCCCCATCCCATCCCATCCCATCCCATCCCATCCCATCCCATCCTATCCCCCATCCCATCCTAACCCCTATCCCATGCTGAACTGACTGTAGATCAGGTTGGCCTAGAACTCATAGAGATTCATCTGCCTCTGTCATCCAGTACTAGGATCAAAGACATGGGCCATCACTCCTAGTAAGGCCAGCCATTTTCATTCTGGTAGATTTTACAGAGGAATCAAAGAATATATTCTTTGTCTTGTGATTTTTCTTTGAGCATTAACCAAATTTTAAGTCATTTTTCACAATTGTTTATAAACTTGACATATGTGTCTATGGGTCATCTTAAAATCATTTACTTTCATGAAATTTTAACTTCCTCATTTGCATTTTTGACTTGGTACCAATTTTAATCATGGTAGTGTAACATGGAGAGAGCAAAGTTCTGACAGGCATGTTGGTGCACACCTTAATCTCTATACTTCCGATGCAGAGGCAGGTGGATGTCAGCGAGTTGGAGGTGACCTGGTCTACATAGCCAGTTCCAGGACAGCCAGGGCTGCATAGAAAGATTCTGTTTCAAGACAATAACAATTAAAAAGAAAAAAATGGAGTCAAACCTACTGTATTAAATGGCCTTGCCAAGTAATTACCATTGAATGCAAGAATTTTCAGTAGTCATAAAAGAGAAGTGCAGTCAAACATACAAGACTTTGTGTAGACATGGCTCTCCAGTGTTTTCCCACAGGATCACCCTCACTAAAGCAGTAGTTTAAGTGAAGCACCACATCATATACAATTTTTGTCATTCATGTTCATTTGACTTTAAATTTTTTTGATGTTTCTTTTGTTTTGCAATAATTTTGTAATTGTATATATTTGTAAACAGGAAAATTTACCGAGTGAGTAAAATGCAGATACTTAAAGCCAACACTGCAAAGACATTGCCAATAGTAGAACTGATAGTATTTTGGTTTTCTTCAGTGAGGGATTGACCCAATAAATTGTGGCATATTCAAGCTTGACATGCCACTTGGCAGCAGGAGGGTACTAGGAAAGCCATTTTCCTAGGAAAGCAAGGTTGAGGGCTGTAGGTATAGCATGTGCTGTGAGGGTAAATGGGAGAATGTGTTTGTGCAAGTGTGTAAATAAGTACAAGAGGGTCAACACATCAGAAAAGATGCTCCAAACTGAGGGCTCGGAATAAGGGAAGAAGAGTTTCACTTGTTCTGGTAAGTATTTCTGTGTTGAGCCTTTCTGAATTGTTTTTTCCTTAGTTCTTTATTATGGTAAAATGTAAGTCTACAAAGCTAGAGTAAACAGCCAGGTAGATTAGTAAGATCTGTCATTAGCTTACAAATGCATTTCCTGTCTGGTGTCCTCACCCAGTCCCTGTGTCCCCCCTGGCAATCTAGGTTACATTGCTTCTCTTCTCCTTTGGGTTTTCTAAGGGAAGAGTCCCATAGCTATTCCTGGATGTTATTTCCATTTGGGAACTTGAACCTTTCAGTTCTTTTGTATATGTTTCCTTTTACTGTCTTTTCTTCTGAAAGCAAGTGACTTTAGTCATTTGTTGGATTTTTCAGACTAACGTTTTCATTTCCTTTCATAACATTTGTTTTGTTTTGTTTTTGTTTTTGTTTTTAAGACAGAGTTTCTCTGTATAACAACTCTTGCCTGACCCAGACCTTACTTTGTCAACCAGGCTGTCCTCAAACTCACAGAGATCCACCTGCCTCTACCTCCTTAGAATTTGATGCTGGGATTAAAACCATGCACTACCACTGTCCAGCTTCTCTCATATTTTTTATTTTGAAGATGATTATATTCAGATCCATGGTGGTGCATACCTTTAACCCCAGCACTCAAGAGGCAGAAGCAGGAAGATGTCTGTGAGTTCGAGGCCAGCCAGGACTGCAGAGAGACCCTCAAATGAATGAGTGAAGGAATGAGTGAGTGAGTGGATTAATGGCGAAGCACTAGGTGAAGAGTGGGAAGAGTAGGAGAGATAGGTCAGGCTGTTTGAGTGTCAGCTACATGAGTCCTACTCGATCTTTTCTTGCACATGAGCTGAAAAGCAAGATTCAGTCTTCCTTACTCTCTTCCTACATTCCTTCTTTTCCTTTCCTTTTTTTTAAAAGAAAGATTTTATTTATTTACTTACTTATTATATGCATGAATGTTTTGCTTCCTGTATATATGTGTGTGCGTACCATGGTATGCCTGATGCTGTAGAAGTCAGAGGAGGGTATCTGACTCCCTGGGACTAAAGTAAAGGCAGTTGTGAGCTGCCATGTAGGTTGTGGGGACCAAATCCAGGTCCTCTTCAAGAGCACCAAGTGCTCTTAACTGCTGGGCCATCTGTTCAGTCCTCTTTCCTTAAACAATAGCAAAAAGAAGTATTACATTTACTTTTTTATATATTTACTTACTGTGCATGTGTTGGGGGAACATGCATGCCACAACACATATGTGAAGGTCAATGGACAACTATTAGGAGTCAAATCTCTTGTCGTGTGGGGGAATCAGGTCATTAGTGTGTTGGTAGGCACCTTTGCACATGGCGCCATCTTGCTATCCCCCCTTTTTATTGTGATTAAAATTCTGAAAGGTGTAAGCACAATTATTTTAGGAATCAAATAGAAAGCAAATAATTTGAATAAATTTGGTAAAAATAAAACTAACAACAACAACAACAACAACAACAAAAACCCTCAAATCAATATATGTTTATAATTGCAAACTGCTGGATATCAGAGGGCTATAAAGGGGAAATAGAGAATCAAGGTGGTGTCTTTCAGGCCCTGATGAAGTCTGAAGCAGGATGTGAGAGAGTGTGTGTGTGTGTGTGTGTGTATGTGTGTGTGTGTGTGTGTGTGTGTGTGTGTGTGTGTGTAGCAAGGGATGGGGGTAGTACTTACTCCAGACTGAGAAGACTGTTTGTGTAAAGGCCCTGGGTCAGAGAGAACAATGTTTGCAACACTGAAGGAAGACTTGGGAGTTTGAGATTCTGAGCAGGGGATATAGAGGTGTCTGGAAAGGATGGGCAGTGGGGTGTAGAATATTGTTTTATAGCTGTTTGGAGGCTGATTCTTAAAGACAAGCTCAAAGTGAAGCATGCTGTAGTGACAGGACAGATAAAGGACAGTGGGAGTTGAGTTGAGATATTTTGAGGAGATTGAGGGAGGAATCTGAGTGGAAGGAGTAGCTGCACACAGACAGCTGAGATAGGTCAGGCTGTGTTCAGCAGACAGTTTGACATGAGTGCACTAAGGAGAAAGTGGGAAAGTGGGGCTGGAAAGGAAGGTAAAAGTCAAAGTTCTCAGAGTTAGGTAAGGGAAGTAACTTCATACTGTGGGTATGGAGAACTAAGTCTGGGCTATTTGAACACTAACTACAGGCACAGGGAAGTCTCATGCCAAAGATGGAGGCCCTAGGGCCTGAGAGGAAATGGAATGGAATGAGTTTCTGAACCAGTGTGTGGAATGGAAGGTGAATCTGAATGCAGAGTGGAAAAGCCTTACTGAAGACTAAGCAAGCTTGAGGGAGGGAGCCTGGCAAGACAGCAAGGACACAAGAACTCCGGAGGAAAACATGCTACAACAGAAAGGTTTACTTGGGACTGGCCGGGCTAGCTCCTTGAGATCCGTGACTGTGGTGGAATGTTTTATGTTGGGAGATTTAATACAGTTGAGGGGTAGCAGGATCAAATCCGAGAAAGAAGCAAAGGAAAGGCTCCATCCTAGGAGTAGGAAACAAGCAAGGCATATAACCAGTTTCTAAGCATCATTTGCCAGTCTTGGCCCTAGAGCTCTGTATCTAGCCCTAGTCTGTGACTGCTCGGAAGGGATTTTTTTTCCCCTTAACATGTTCTCTTATTAAAATATAGCTGTCCCCAGGTGGGTGATGTTACCCTTTGCCAGCTATTAATATATTGTTGTGATTAGATACTTGGCAAGTACAGCTTTCTGACAGCAGCTGCTTGCAGAAAGACAGATGATGAGCATGTTTGACTGGGGGCAAGAGCTAAGGAAGAGGTTCAAAGCTGGGGCAGGAATAGCATTACCATGTGATCTCGCAGTTCTGCTTCTGGGTGTGTACTTGAGCATTGGAGGCAGAGGCATAAACAAATATGTGTACATCACATATCCGTATGTGATTGTAGTAGCCAAACGGTGAAGCAGTGTAAAGGTCCATTGGTGGATGGAGAGATAAATAAAATGTTGCATACACATATTAGAATATTATTCAGTCTTGGGGCTGGGGAGATGGCTCAGTGGGTCAGAGTGCTTGCTGTTCAAATAAGAGGACATGAATTTGAATTCCCAGCACCCATTAATAACTGAGCATGGCCACTCATGCCTATAACCCTAGTATGGGGTTGAGGGTGTTAAGAGACAGGGAGATCCCAGGAGCTCTCTGACCTGCCAGCCTATCCAAAACAGAAAGTTTCATGTTTAGTGAGAGACCCTGTCTCAAAATATAAAGTGAATAGCAATAGAGACAAAACCCAGTGTCTTCTGACTTCCTTTTGTACTCAGGGGATACACAACACACATTTGTACATACATACCATGTGCATACAAAATAATGCTCATCCTTAAAAATGGGGAAAACTCTGATGTAAGTTACAGTGCATGAGCCTTAAACAGACCTTCTAACAAAGTTTAGAGAATATCTGCACATATCTAAGTACTTGGAGTATGGGCTTATTTTAAAATACAACAGAAATACATAAAATGAAATGTTCATACTTTGGGCATCAACCCCACTTTCTCTGTATACAGAACCACTTTCTTGTTACAGAAGAGGAGGATGGTCCTACTGGGGTGACATTGTGGAGTAACACATACATAGTATAGGTTTATGATGTCCTTGGCTCAGGAAAGATGACCGTGTAAGTAGAAGACTACTGTCTCATTGGACCTTTACTTCTGGCATAGGCTGTCCTAGGAAGTCAGCTTCTCCATTTCCTGTGTGATTTTGAAATAGATGCAGCTATTGTCTACTTCCTTTCCTGTAAGTAATCACAATTTTGTCACCACATGTAAAAATGTAGTTCTCTTTGTCAGAGATGTCACCTTCCTGGCAGAATCTTACCTGTGGGGGCCACAGCCCCTTCTTAGTCATAACTCCTTTCAGGACAACATCCAAATTACCCTGCTATATTTTGATTTTACTCTAACATTTTTCACATGCACATACACACGTGAGCATATGCCTATGATTACAGAGCCTCAAATGAAATGCTTTCCCATGTACTTGGCATGCATTTATTTTCAGACCATAATTACATTTCCAGGATAAAATGTGGTTGTGATCTGCTAGGTCAGATAGTGTATTCTTCATCTCTCTTGCCTGGCTTTTTAACACAGCGGCAGTGCTGAGGCTTGAACCCCAAGCTGTGCACATGCAAAGCAAGCCTCGACCTCTGGGCTGTGCCCTTAGCCCCACTGCACATTACTGTATATGTTATTGTTGACTTATTACCCTGCTGTGCAATACATTCCAAAGCTGATTTCTCCTGACTCTGACCCTCACTACCTTTGGTCAGCAGTACTCCATTTATCCCCTTCAGAAGTCCCTTCTGCTGGCATCTTCTGTAAACCATTACTCTACTTCTGTGATGTTAGCTCTATTAGAGTGCACATGTAGGTGCTCCGTGTGTCATCTGTTTTCCAGTCTGCCTTGTTCCACTGATTGTTATGGTTTCCAGACTCATGCATATGGTAATGAGTGACAGGACTTCCACCACTTTGAGGCCTGTATTATTGGGTGTGTTATATTACTTTGGTGTCACTGTGACCAGGATACCTGAGTTATGAATGACAAGTTTATTTTTACTCTCTAAGACATTTCAGTCCATAAGGCAGAGAGGAAATGGAAGAACACATCAGAGTAAAGAGGTTACAGAGAGTGAGACAGAAACCAGGGGCTGGATCTAACCTGCAAAGGACTTCTCTTAGTAACCTGCTTCTGCCAGGCAGGCCCCAGTTCCCAGTCCAGATACTCCCAAATAGTGCCACTACTAGTCACCTAGCATTTAAAGCTGAGCTGAAACATAGGCGCTGGGGTTGAGGGTCAAGGTGGGAGAATGGCATTTCAGATTCAAACCAAGTAAGTGTGTAGTTTCTTTATCCATCTGTTTGTTGAGCATGTAAATATGCTTCCATGTCTGTATCATGAGGCTGCAATGAATGTAGGGATTCATATAGCCTTTGACCTTTTCATTTCACTAATTTTAATATATATCGGGAGTGGGGTTACTAGGCCACCTGCTCTTAGTTGTTTTTAAAGAATCTTTATATCATTTTATTGTTTTGTTGTTGTTGTTTGAGACTGAGTCTTTGTGCTGGCTAGTTTTATGTCAACCTGACACAAACTAAAGTTATCTGAGAGGAAGGAATCTCAATCAAGAAAATGCCTCCGTAAGATAGGGCTGTATGCAAGCCTGCAAGGCATTTTCTCAATTAGAGATTGAGGAGGGAGGGCCAGCTCATTATGGGTGGTGCTATCCCTGGGCTGGTAGTCCAGAGTTCTACAAGAAAGTAGGCTGAGCAAGCCCACAAGCAGGACTCCTCCATAACTTCTCTATCAGCTGCTGCCTCCAAGTTCCTGTCCTGATTGAGTTCCTATGTTGGCTTCCCTCAGCAGATTATGACAGGATATATAAGCCAATTCAACCCTTTCCTCCCCAAGTTGCTTTTCTTTGTTTCATGACAGTAATACTATCCCTAACAAAGACAGTTCTGTAACCTGGCTATTAGGTAGCCTAGTGGCCTAGGACTTACTGTGTGAGTTTAGGCTATCCTCAAGCTTAGGGTGATCCTCCTATTTCCACCTCCCAATTACTGGAATTATTAGTTATGTGCCAACAGGGACGGCCTCCATAGCATTTTTCATAATAGCTGTACTAATTTGCATTCTTATGGTAAAAGTGCCTAAATACTTGAAATTTCATGTTGCTGTTGTAAATGAGATTGTTTTATTTCTTTTGGGTGGCTCATTATTTGTTTGTAGAACCAGAATTGTTTTATTAGGATGTTTATTTTGATTCATGAATCTGGAGGTTTTTGTCCTTGGTTACTTGGCCCTGTTGGCTATGAGCTTTAGGTGAGACAAAACATTGGCCTGAAGCCAGGAAGCAAAAAGAAAGAACTGCTACAGATTTTTATATGTTGATTTTTTAATCCTACAAGTTTACTGAATTTGCTAGTTCTAATAGTTTTCTCAGTTAAGAATTTCCCAGGATAAGATCATGACATCAACATACAGAAACTTCATTTCTTCCTTTCCTATTGGGTTGCATTATGTTTCCTTTCAGTGTGAGCGCTAGGCTCTCAGTGCTATGCTGGAAAGTAGTGTGTGGGCATGGGGCTCATGCTTGGAAGCCAGGCACCTGGGGGGCTAAGACGGAAGGGTTGCCATGAGGTGAAAGTGAGTTCTGGGCCAGCCTGAGATATTAGGAAGACTGTGTCTATAAACAAAAACAAACTAAAACCAAAACACCTCCAAAAGAAGCATTTCCCGGGCTGGAGCTACAGCTCAGGAGTACAGCCCGGCGTCCCAGAGCGCTAGTGTTAGCTTAGGGAGAGAGTGGGGAGAATGGACCTGTCGGTCTCCTTTTTCTACGGGAAAAGCATGTACCGTGCTTGCTGCACAAGCTTGGTGACCTGAGTTCTTCTCCAGAGTCACTGGAAGACGAGACCCAATCCTGAGAGTTGATCTCTGACCTCTCTACACGTATGCTTTGGACTGGACATACAGATCATTATTGATGCTTGTGTGGCATGCACAAGGCTCTTTCCTAAGAGACATACATGGTGGGGAGTGGCCGGTATCTTGGTATGTAGGCCAGGCTGGCCTCAAGCTCACCCGTCTCTGCCTCTGCTCCCCAGTGCTGGGGTGGAACACCGATTGTTAGCTACTGCATGAGTTGCAGTGTGTACACTGAGAACAAGCTAGGGAGTCTGCTCTAAATAAAGGTGAAGCTGAGCCTTCTCCTGGGTGGCAACTCCAGCTTCAGGAGATGCGATGTCCCTATTCTGTCCTCCACAGATACCAGGCAGCACCACTCACATGCTCAGACACACATATACATAAGTAAAGGCAAGCAAAGAAAGCGACCTTTCTGATCTACTTTGGTTTTGAAGTTGCCTTTTTATGTTTTATTTCTAAGCTCTTATTCCTTCCCTCCTTACCACATTAACTTTCTTCTTTTTCTTATAACCAAATAATTATGTTCTCAAAAACTATTCAGTATTTACTTCCTAGTTATATATATATATTTTTCCTCCATCTTTATTAACTTGGGTATTTCTTACTTACATTTCAATTGTTATTCCCTTTCCCGGTTTCCAGGCTAACATCCCCCTCCCCTCCTCTATGGGTGTTCCCCTCCCCATCCTCCCCCCATTACCGCCCTCCCCCCAACATTCACGTTCACTGGGGGTTCAGTCTTAGCAGGACCAAGGGCTTCCCCTTCCACTGGTGCTCTTACTAGGCTATTCATTGCTACCTATGAGATTGGAGCCCAGGGTCAGTCCATGTATGGTCTTTGGGTAGTGGCTTAGTCCCTGGAAGCTCTGGTTGGTTGGCATTGTTGTTCATATTGGGTCTCGAGCCCCTTCAAGCTCTTCCAGTCCTTCTCTGATTCCTTCAACGGGGGTCCTGTTCTCAGTCTGGTGGTTTGCTGCTGGCATTCGCCTATGTATGTGCTGTGTTCTGGGTGTGTCTCTCAGGAGAGATCTACATCTGGTTCGTGTCACCCTGCACTTCTTTGCTTCATCCATCTTATCTAGTTTGGTGGCTGTATATGTATGGGCCACATGTGGGGCAGGCTCTGAATGGGCGTTCCTTCAGCCTCTGTTCTAAACTTTGCCTCACTATTCCCTCCCAAGGGTATTCTTGTTCCCTTTTTAAAGAAGGAGTGAAGCATTCACATTTTGGTCATCCTTTTTGAGTTTCACGTATTCTGTGCATCTAGGGTAATTTGAGCATTTGGGCTGATATCCACTTATCAATGGGTGCATACCATGAGTGTTTTTCTGTGATTGGGGTACCTCACTCAGGATGATATTTTCCAGTTCCATCCATTTGCCTATGAATTTCATAAAGTCAGTGCTTTTGATAGCTGAGTAGTATTCCATTGTGTAGATGTACCACATTTTCTGTATCCATTCCTCTGTTGAAGGGCATCTGGGTTCTTTCCAGCTTCTGGCTATTATAAATAAGGCTGCTATGAACATAGTGGAGCACGTGTCTTTTTTATATGTTGGGGCATCTTGTGGGAATATGCCCAAGAGAGGTATAGCTAGGTCCTCAGGTAGTTCAATGTCCAATTTTCTGAGGAACCTCCAGACTGATTTCCAGAATGGTTGTACCAGTCTACAATCCCACCAACAATGGAGGAGTGTTCCTCTTTCTCCACATCCTCGCCAGCATTTGCTGTCACCTGAGTTTTTGATCTTAGCCATTCTGACCTGGGGTAAGGTGAAATCTCAGGGTTGTTTTGATTTGCATTTCCTTATGACTAAAGATGTTGAACATTTCTTTAGGTGTTTCTCAGCCATTCGGCATTCCTCAGCTGTGAATTCTTTGTTTAGCTCTGAACCCCATTTTTTTAATAGGGTTCTTTGTCTCCCTGCAGTCTAGCTTCGTGAGTTCTTTGTATATTTTGGATATAAGCCCTCCATCTGTTGTAGGATTGGTAAAGATCTTTTCCCAATCTGTGGGTTGCCTTTTTTATTAATTTGTGTATACATGAGTATGCATGTGTCATTGCACACACATGGAAGTCAGAGGACTACTTAAGGGAATTTGCGCTTTCTTTGATCATGTGATTCTCAAGGATCAAACTTAGTCCATAAGGCTTGGTGGCAAATGCCTTTTCCTGCCTCAGAAGGCATCTGGCCTGAATCATCTGGCCTCAGATTTTGTGGCCTTAGTCACACTACTTTTATATATGTCTTAGTCCAGGGTATCTGAGGTGAGTACTTCATAGAGAGGTTTATGTAGCTTGTAGTTTTGGTGTCTGGCCTCTGGGAAGGCCTCATGATGAATGGCTTCATAAGGAGCAGTATGTTTCAGCAAAGCCACTGGGGAGCTGAGGAGCCAGGCTGCTCTGTTTTAGAGCAGCTGACTCTTAGAGCTAACATACTTCCTGAGTCCTGCACTACCCCATTACAGCATTACCCATACAGTCCACAGGCACTCCTTGCCGCCCCATCAGCTCACCTCACCAAGCTCCACGTTTCCTGAACCAGCACAGCTATTATCTTCCCCTTTCTTACATTCCATCTCAATCATTAACCATAGTGCTGTTGTACTCTGTGCTGCAACGGTACAACAGGCCACAGAGACACTGTGTTTTTGTAATTCACAGAACCACACGGGATTTGCCTCTCTCTGTCTCTGTCTCTCTGTCTCTCTGTCTCTCTGTCTCTGTCTCTCTGTCTCTCTCTCTCTCTCTCTCTCTCTCTCTGTGTGTGTGTGTGTGTGTGTGTGTGAGAGAGACAGACAGAGAGAGAGAGAGAGAGAGAGAGAGAGAGAGAGAGAGAGAGAGAGAGAGAGAGAGTACATCTGTGCTGGTGCGCACACCTATGGGTGTGCAGAGGCCAGAAGAGGATGTTGGGTATCCTGACCTATCAACTTCCACCCATTCCTTTGAAACAGGGTTCCTGGTCAGAGTTTTTAGTGCTGTGATGAAACACTATTGCCAAAAAACAAGCTGGGGAGGAAGGGTTTTTTCAGTTTACACTTCCACAGCAGTGTTCACTGAAGGAAGTCAGGCCAAGAATTCAAACAGGGCAGGCAGAACTGATGCAGAGGCCATGGACGGATGCTGCTTACTGGCTTGCTTTCCTGTATTTACTTAGCCTGCTTTCTTACAGAAGCCATGACCAACAGCACAGAGATGGCACCACACATGATGGGCTACGCCCTCCCTCACTGATCACTAATTGAGAAAATGCCTTTCAACTGAATCTCATGGAGACATTTACACAACTGAGGCTTCTTCCTCTCAGATGGCTGTAGCTTACATCACTTTGACAGAAAACCAGCCAGTACATTCTTTAATCCTGGAGCTAGGGTGGTGGCCAGCAAGCCCTAGGAATCCTCCTGTCTCTACCCCTACAACACTTTTTACAGGATCTGGGAATTTGAACTCAGATCTGCAGGCTTGTAGGGCAAGTCCATTTACTGCTGCGCCATCTTCCCAGCAACTTTAGTATTTCCTAATACCGGTCTTCTTATGTCCTCCTGATGGCATAGGTGCTTTACTGCTCGCTTCAGCTGCACGGATCCCTGAGCCGTCTTCTAATGCTACTTGTCATACATTAACATTCGGCTGTCCTATTCCAGTGGTCAGAGAATTGAAGCTGTCTCCTTATCTGGGAAAATGCTCAGTGCAGGCTAGACAGGCCTGTTCGCTCATGTTTTCTGTTAGAGACAAACAATTCCTAGGGTCTGGATTCTGCTGAAATTAAATGTTCAGTGCCTTCCGGCTTTCCAGACACTGCAGTACAGGAAAAGTGTGTCACTGTTAGTGAGCAACTTGCTTTATAGTGAGTGAATGACCTCATGCAACTTCATAACACATTGCGGAGGTTGTCCACTTGTTACTTGATGTGTTAGTAATGAACACAGAGAGGGAAATGGTCATTTGCTTCTATGACGCTTTCTTGGAAAGAAGATGTATATAGCGTTTGTTTAGTTACGGTTTTATAGCTGTGAGCAGACAGCATGACCAATGTAAGTTTTACAAAGGACAACATTTAATTGGGGCTGGCCGACAGGTTCAGAGGTTCAGTCCATTATCATCAAGGCGGGAGCATGGCAGCATCCAGGCAGGCATGGTGCAGGAGGAGCTGAGTTCTACATCTTCACCCGAAGGAAGCCAGGAACAGACTGAGCATCCTCAGGCAGCTAGGAGGACGGTCTCCAAGCCCACCCCCATAGTGACACACTTCCTCCAACAAGGCCACACCTTCTAATAGTGCCACTCCCTGGGCCAAACATATGCAAACCATCACAGTGTTAGATCACCGAAGGCTTTTCCCTAGCAAGGAACTATAGCCCTGTGTTGACCCACATAATGTACTTCATTTTACTTCTGTTTATTTCACTTTTCTGAGGATCAGCAGCAACAAGCTCTTCACAGAGCAGACATTATTACCTAGTAGTGTAAACTGGAAGCCTTTTGTTTCCCACTGTGGGCCTAACCTTAGTCTTGAGCCCAGCCTTTTGTTTGTGACTTGTTTCCAGGTGTCACACTAAGTCTCCTTTCCTAATGGTCAGCTGCAGACCTTCAGGCCACTCCTCAGTGACTCATTAGTGAATCTCCAAGAATTCACACCACAATGTCCTAGTGCTGTAGTTTGGGTTTCTATTGCTATGGTGAAACACCATAGCCAAAAGCAAGTTAGGGAGGAAAGAGTTCATTTAGTTTATGCTTCTACATCACAGTTTACCATCAAAGGACGTCAGGATAGGAACTCAGCAGTGCAGGAACCTGGAGGAGCACCTTATGGGGAAGCTCTCGAGGGGTGCTGTTTACAGGTTTGCTCAGCCTGCTTTCTTATAGAGCCCAGGACCACCTGGGTATGTCCCCTGGGCTGGAGAGATGGCTCATTGGTTAAGAGACTGACTGTTCTTCCAGGGGTCCTGAGTCCAGTCCTCAGCAACCACATGGTGGCTCACAATCATCTGTAATGGGATCTGATGCCCTCTTCTGGTGTGTCTGAAGACAGTGACAGTGTACTCACATACATGAAATAAATAAATCTTAAAAAGAAATACTCTACAGGCTTGAATACAACCCAATCTTATGGTGGCATTTTCTCATTTGAGATTCTCTCCTCTCAGATGACTAGAAGATGACTTAAAGCCTCTCACATCTAGCACAATAGCATATCATAAAGGCACGGCAGTAAGTTTGCCGTCCATGTGCTAGAGCAGTGCTGAACTGGGCTCTCTCATCCTGTTCTCTGTGGTGGACGCTCCTGGGTGATGCAGCCTTTCCTTTCCAGCGGTCCTGAGAGTAGCCGGTTCCCTGCAGAAGAGCACGGAAGTGATGAAGGCAATGCAGAGTCTTGTGAAGATCCCAGAAATCCAGGCCACCATGAGGGAGCTGTCCAAAGAGATGATGAAGGTTAGTGTGGTGGCTCTGCTTTCTCTGATCTCCTGTGAGGGCCTGTGAGCTGGGGCTGTGTGGAGCGACTGACAGAGTGAGACTGCTCTGAGAAGTGTTTTGAGAAGAGGAGCAAACGTTATCTGATTGAAACTATTTTTTGCAAAGCATCTCAGAGGCTGGGTGGACTTGTTAGTGTTGAGAAGAGGCTTAAGAATACCCAGATCTCCAGACAGGGAACATCTAGCAGTGGGGTCTGTGGGTTCCAACAGGAGGGAAGTGACAATTAGTCATCTCACTGTCGGCTGTGAGAGTATTGGTGAAGTTGGCAAGTTCTACAGTGCTAGATAATAAATTGTGCTATGCCTTGGTGTCCATTCTTGTAGCCACTCATTTCGGCCTCTCAGTGTAAAAGTAGCCCTAGATAGCATTTCAACAGAATAACTGTGACCCAAACCCTTTGTTTAGGAACCCCAGATCTGGCCGCAGGCTGTACTCGCTGATGGCTTTTTTAGCCACAAAAAGGAGAAACTGAGAACCAAATGGAGGCAGTAGGTACCTCAGCTTCAGGATCAGGGTACAGTAGTAACTACACTACTGACCTCCAGACAGGGCTGCAGGAGCGGGCATTGGCACTGAACCAAAGTGAGAGGCATTTTGGCCTGTCTTGATCTTCAGGTACTGTTGGTGTAGCTATTTCACACAGGGCATTGAATCTTGAAGCTGCCAGGCAGCCCAGGTCTCTTGGGTTATAAGTAAGGCTGGGACTGGGGTGCAGCTGTGCCTGCTCTTGTCGTCTGAGCTGACGTCTTGTATAAGTGCTATTCTGTAGTTTAGAACTGTGGTCTGACAACCAAGAATATGCAACTCAAATTTTTGTGCGTGGATCTCCACCTACCACTCAGAATGTTTAATCTCTGAATGTGAACCATATACTGGACACTAGGGGTGGGCAGAGGGAGGGGTGAAGGGGCTAGAGATGAACAGATGGAAAATATTATAAAAGCCCAGGGCCTAGCTCTTCAGAAGGAAAATGTTTGGGCGGTAGCAGTTAGCAGGGAGTAGATTAGAAGGGTATGTTCTTCATATGCTTTACATGCGATATGTACCCAAGCTGGAGATCATATGCTTATAGAGGTGGAGGTTTGGAGTAACTCCAGGCTCAACATTTTAACTTACAAAGCCACCAAGATACGAGGAGATGAGTTTATTACAACAAATCTCTAAGCTCTTTTTCAGTGATTTGTGAACACTAAAAGTACAGAATGGAGGAAACTTGTGTATTGCAGATTCTGGGGACTGAGTGCTAACAGTGGTACACGATTGGATGTATCTTTTTTGTATGGTTGAATTTTTGATTTTACTTAGTCTGTGGAGTTTTGTTTTGTTTTAGGACAGAATCTCACTGTATTAGCTGCTAAAACTTGCTGTGTAGTCCAGGATACAAACAGTCTTCATGCTACAGTCTCCAAAGTGCTATTTGTTGAACAGTAGACTTCAACATTGAAGTAACTTTCTACTAGCTAGGCTGTAGGGCTCTACCTTTGTGACCATGAATATGAGTTTGTTCATTTGGGTTAGGTAAGGGGCTATAATTAGACTAGATACTAGCTAAATTCATGAATACGGGAGTCACCTCAGGGGTCAGAAAGCACAAACACTGGAAGGTAAGTGGATTGCTGGAATAGGGACAGAGCTCAGAGCCATCTGCTCCAGGGTGTGCAGACAAGGCACTATGCCTCTTGGTTTTGCAAGGCTACTGGGGGTTCCCTTCTCTGACTGCTTTTCCGGGTCCTCTTTCTGATATAGGAGGGTGCTTTTCTGCCCCTTTTCTCTAACAGACACAAAATGGCCTCATTCGTTGTTGGGGACACTGTTAAGTGTTAACTTGAGGACAATTGCAGGGCTTTGGAGGGCCACTTGTGCCACATGGCCCCTTGCTATTATTTAAAAAAATTGTGTGTGTGGGGGGGTATTCACTCAGGTGAGGGGGAGGGTGGGTTGGGGATGGATTGTGGGAGGGGATGAGTAGGAGGGCGGCAGTGAGCATGATGTAAAGTGAGTAGGAAATTGTGCATGCGGGCGTGGGATGCGGTGTGTGAGCACTGTTTGTGTGTATGTGGAAGCAGAGAGAGGTTGACATCTCATGTCTTCCTCTGTCGCTTTCCACTTTTTTTTCCTGAGACAGAATCTCACTGAACTTGAAGCTCATCAGTCTGGCCAAGTTGGCCGGCCAGTTAGCTGCTACCACTAAACTCCTTATCCCAGTGCTGGGTACAGATGGGAGCTTGGAGATTTGAAATGGTCCTCAAGTTTTGTGGCACTTTACCAACTGAGCCCTCTCCCCACCTACTTGTTACTTTCTGGGAAAGAAGGCTGACTGGCAAACGGCCAGGCACAGGCTTCGAGTACAGTGACTGGTTTGCTCTGTAGGTCAGAAACCCTTGGCTTCTCTTAAGAGGAGATGATCAGTGCTTGGTGATTAAGTGATACTCAACTCACCCACCAGATTAACCTTCCTCCAGCAGCTGTGGCCTGACCTGCTGGGATGTTTGTTTTTGTTCCTGCTCATGCCTTTGTTATTCTGGTGTCTCTTGTAACTTCAACCAGTTTTTATCCTGTTTTAACCCTTGCCCCCTCAGGTTGTATTTGCAGTGTTAGGGAGTTGCTTTCCAAGCAGCTCAAGGGTCTTTGTCCATTTTCTCAGCATGTTCTGGAGGACTGTCAGAGTTAATACAGGAACTCCTGCCTGTAGCTACAATCTCTGACCTCCTGCAGATTAGAGCACTGTGTCCTTCCTGCCTCGTCTGCAGAGGCCAGCATCCAGCATCTTCTTTGCCACCTGGGAAGGATGAGCTAGACTCAGAGAGACTAGAACTTTCTCTGGTGTTATCTGGGGTGTTGGTGGGAGCAGCTGTAGCACTGAGGAGGTGGCGTTCTGTTCTTTGTTCAGGCTGGAATCATAGAAGAGATGTTAGAGGATACGTTTGAAAGCATGGATGATCAAGAGGAAATGGAAGAAGCAGCAGAAATGGAGATCGACAGGATCCTCTTTGAAATCACAGCAGGTATGAGCAGGAGAGCCCTTCAGCTCTTCCTCCCACCCTCTCCTCCCCAGCCACTCACCAGAGCTGCGTCTGCATTTGAAGTGTGAAGGTGTTTCTTAAGGAGTAAGTACAGTAAAGCTGTCTAGCTAGTTTTCAAGAAATGAAGGATTTTTAGTTTCTAATTTTCACAATGAAAAGAGCTGTTAGGAATTTGACCTGACATTAGTGTAAAACATGTCTGTGTTAAATACAGAAATAAAAAGGCTTAACCTTTTTTGCTAATTTTTGGTTTTCTAAATTTTATGCTCAAGAAAATGGTGGAATTTAATTTTTATTTGTTTTAAATTATTGAGGAAGAAGGTAATTGTTTTGTTTTGGTTTTTGAAATGTTTAGCTTTTTTGTTCACTATCGTGGTTTATAACTATATTATAACCACTGTTGTGGTTAATGTTAATATTAATTAACGTTAGGTACCCCACCTTAGATCATTTAGTTCCCAGACAAAGGACTCAAAACCTTCATATTCATAATAAGCCTTAGTAGTATTAGAGCTAGGCTGACACCACCCTGTGCTGTCTGTCTGCTTCCTTGCCAGTGACCCCAAGGCATGGGCGTGGCATTTTCTGCCTGAGCCGATCCGTTCCATCTCAGCAACCTTTATGGCCAGTTCTCGAGATCCCTCACCGAGGCTTCTTCCTCTTTCTTTACTGTCTGCTCCTCTGGTGGTCTCTCTTTAGACCCCAAGTCCTCAGAAGCAGAGCTCCACCTCCGTCTTCTGCCCAGCTATGGGCTGTAGGCGGCTTTATTCATCCTCTTGTTTTAAGTTCAGGAGCAAGGTTACGGCGGTGCACAGCACCACTTGGTGCACATGAGGATTCTCTCATCTCCAAGGCAGCCACATCTCGGCGGCCAGTATACAGCACTACAGTGCATAGCAGCACACTCACCCTCGACCGCTCACAGTGCTCTCAAACACTCTTCCTGCCTCACTTGGCATACTGGACTACAGATGTGCACCCCACATCTTGTTTGGCTTTTTTATTTGCTGTGGCCCTGGGGATTGAGCTGCAGCCTCTCATGAAACAGGAAGTGCTGCTGAGCTCCGTTCTCAACCTTTATTTTGAGATGGGGGCTCACTAAATTGTTCATGCCGACCTCTCTGTAGCCTGGGCAAACCTTGATTTCTATCCTCCTGTCTCAGCTTCCCAGTTAGCTGAGATTATAGGCCTGTGCACCCAGTCTGGCTTCAACATTTAAACTTTATTCAGAGAAAATAAGTTTAGGTTTTCAGTAGTATTTAGGAACTTAAATTAAGAACTTCAGAATTAATGACTTTTTTTTGTTTGTTTGTTTTGTGAGATGAGGTCTCACTGTTTTGCTCAAGATGGCCCCAAAATCCTGAACTAAAGTGACCCTTCTTCCCCAAGTATATGGACTCAAGTATACACCACTATACCTGATATTGTGGAAATGAAAAATTTTATGATTTGGGGGCATGGATGTGGTGTTACTGTGGTAGTATAGCTGATCGGAAGCCTGGGGCAGGAGGACCACTTGAAGGCGGCATAGCAAGTCAGTCTCCCACCCCAGCTGTTGTCTTCTCTCAGCTAAGATGTGCGTTGTCAGAGGAAGCAGATTTCCTCTAGACAGCCGCTCCCTTGCTGTATAGGTGTGAGTGGAGGCTATAAAACCAAAGACCTTGTTCCTTACGCAGTGGGTTTTAAGCTGTTCATTCTCTCTTCAGGAGCCTTGGGCAAAGCACCCAGTAAAGTAACCGATGCCCTTCCTGAGCCTGAACCCGCAGGAGCGATGGCTGCCTCGGAAGGAGATGAGGAAGAAGATGAAGAGGACCTGGAGGCTATGCAGTCCCGGCTGGCCACACTCAGAAGCTAGGGCCTCCCCAGTTGGGGTCTCAGTTCTCTGGTGTTCTCTTCTAGGTGTGTATGCAGCCTCTGAGGAGTCACCATTTCCTATCTCTTGCACTACACCTCTGTTGTGAAGCATTGCATTTGGAGAGGGTTCTGTGCTAGTTTATCTTCACTGTCTGCAGAGGATTCGACGAGTGTGTTTATGAAGGTGGTATGATCAAATGTATTATTTTCAGGAGCATAAGTAGCAGAGGCATCTTCCTTGGGGGAGGGCAAAGAAACCCATTTTCTCATGAAGTAGTTCCGAGAAGAGTAGATTGAATGTTGAGAACTCTATATTTGGTGTGTGTGTGTAAAATACTATATAAGTGGATGTCAATAAACTTCTGCTTTGGCTCTTGGTCTCATCGTAAATGTCACATTCAATGAACTCAAGGTGTTGATCTCCCAGATTGTCTCAATGTTGGCCCTGGAAAGAGGAAGTGCCATCCCCAGGCATAGGGACATGGGAGCTCAGCAGAAGTGCCTTCTGCTCAGGAGCCACTGGTCCTGGTCTTCACAGCTGGTTGTGGGGGCCACTCTTGTGCATTTTGTCCTTTGTTTAACCAGCGGGTGTTGTTAATGTGCCATGTTGGCTGAATGACCGTATCCACTGGTGCGCACATGGGAATCTTTGTAGTTTAGTCATTCTTCCCCACTGCAAGTGTCATGCAGAGCAGTTAGCTCTGGGGTCAGGACTCTACAGTCCCTCCCTGCTTGGAGCTACGTGTCTTGTGCACAGGGACATAGCCTTAACCATGAACACTAAGAGCTAACCAGTAAGAGATTTGGATTTTGCATCGAAACACACACCAGAACATGCTTCAGGTGCATTGAGAGATAACCCAGCAGTAGTGCTGCGCATGTGGCAGTTTGAAAAGCTCTCTGGTCTGCGTGGTCTGATGTGGTCCTCACAAATGAGGAAAGCTGTTATCTGAAGTTACGAACCCTAAAGTGCAGCGCCCACCATCATTGTACAGAATGGCTTCGTTACCCCGAACAGCCCGTGTGCTGCTCATTGCTTCTTCTCTAGTCTCTTGGCAGCCACTGGCCTGGCTACTGTCTCCAAGGTTTTCCTTTTGGGGTCTTTCAGCGTGGATTCCCTCATGTGACGATAGGCATCTAGGTTTCCTCCATGGATTCACGACTTGGTTGTTCAGCTCTTCTCATGAGCAGCGTTCCGTTTTCTGTCTGGACCACAGCTTGTCCTGAAGGCCACCTGGATGCTTCTGAGTTTGAGAGTTTGAAACAATGTCTGCAGCAGTTTTCCCTGTGTGTTTTTAATTCCACTGGACACCAGGGAGCTCAAGCGTGGGATCGTGTGGTCAGCACAAACCAGTGCTGTAAGAGGTAACCCATCCGTGCGAGCGTGTACTGTGCACCTCCCAAAAGGAAGGGCTCCCAAAAGGAAGGGCTCTGCCATTCTGTGTCCTTGGCAGAATTTGTCATGAGGGGTTTCCGTTGCAGTGCACCTGTTTTGATACTTGCCTTCTCTGTACCTTGTTTGAAAATGTTGAAATAGTGGCCTTGAACTCATGACCTGTCTGCTCTACCACCACGCCGAGCTTGCCACCTGTATTTCTCCGTTGTTGGTGTTTGCTCATTTTATAAACTGGATGTTTGTCTTCTGATTCAATTCTAAGGTCCTTTTACATATTTTGGACCAATCATCTATCAGATTTTATCCTATTCTCTGTTCTGTTCTCTCATTGTTGACAGTTTTTCAAAGCTGAAGTTTTTTTACTTTTAATAAAACTCTGCTTCTCAATTATTTTGTATATTATTATGCCTTTGGTGTTAAAAACAAAAGTATCGGGGGCTGGAGAGATGGCTCAGTGGTTAAGGGCACTGGGTGCTCTTCCAAAGGTCCTGAGTTCAATTCCCAGCACCCACGTCTGTAACTCCAGTTCCAGAGAATCTGACACCCTCAAACACCAATGCACATAAAAATAAATTATAAAAGTATCACTACTGGGATGTAGTTCAGTTGTAGAATACTGGCCTGGCATGTCCAAGGTCCTGGGTTCAGTCTTCAAATACCAACAGACAGACAGACAGACAGACAGACAGACAGACACACAGACACACACTGTTCATGCACACACACATGCAATGCACACTCCCATCCTAGTCCAGGATCATTTAAATTCTCTATGTTACATAGTAATCGATCTTGTTTAGTTACATGTATTTATTGTGGTGGAATGTGTTCGGAAGTGAGGAGACAATGTGCAGTTGGTTCTCTTTCTACTGTGTGGGCTCCAAGGTTTGGACTCACATGGTCAGGCTTGGAGGTAAGTGTGTTTTCTTCACTGAGCCAACTTGCTGGCCCTTGTGTTTTGTATTGAGGCCTGTAGTCCAGTTTCATTTTCATGAAGGATGTTAATGTTCTGTGTTCAGGCTTGTTGTCTTGTCTCATTTTTCATGTGAATACCCAGTAGTTCAGGGAGCTTTCTTTGAAAAGACTTTCTGCCAGTGTGTGTGTGTGTGTGTGTGTGTGTGTGTGTGTGTGTGTGTGTGGTGTGTATTATATACTTGAAAATATGTATTACATATACATATATGGACATATATATTATGTTATCTTGTCTATTTAGATTGAGAGACACCACTGGATATTTCCAGAGAGAAGTGCCAAGGTATGGACGACCCACGCTCTCATAGCAGGGCATAGGAGGAATGAAAGAAAAGAATTGAGAATGCCCACCAGCCCTGGGCTCAGACTGAGCTAAGTAGTGTCTTTCCTCCTTTGCGCTGATTTTGTCAGGTGTTTGGTCTCAGGTGATTAAAGTAACACACGCTGCATTTGTTTGTTTTTACCAACATTAAGCAGGAATATTGTTCGAATCTACTTCTGGGCTCCCTGTTCTGTAGCCCTTCCACTCCAAGCTGGATATGAGAAACACAGAAGGCCACACACCAACCACTCTGTCACTTGGGAAGCAAAGACAGGAGGATTGCCTGGGCTACATAATTAACTCTGGCTCAAACCAATCATCCAAATAAAGGCTGGTGGTGTAGCTCAGTGGCGCAGCCGTTACTTAGCACGGATTCAGTTCCCAGCACCACAAGAGTTAAGTCTCCCGATGGTCGAAGCATTATAGAAATTATCAGTCAGGACATCATCCTTTGACTTGTCTGAGATAGGCCATCACTTTGTAGTCCTGGCTGGCTTGGAACTTGTTGTGTAGCCCAGGCTGGTCCAAATTGATAGAAGTCTACTTCTGCCTTTGGAGTGCTGGGATTAAAGGTGTGAACCACCATGCCTGGTATTCTTTTTTTTAAAAAGTTGGGTTATTTATTCTGTCTTTTGCCTCTTCATATAAACTTTAGAATTAATTTACTGAGATTCAAAAGATAGTTCGCTCCTTTTCACTGCGCTGCCTAGAATCTGTGGGTTGCACGGGGAAGTACTGCTGTGTTGGAATGCCACATGCTCGCTATCGCTAGTGGGCCAGTGAGTGTCTTCACAGAGACCCTGGCATTAGCTCTCCTTATCCCTGGGCACTTTGGTTGTGTGTTGATAATCAGACTTTGGCTGGGTAGCCGACATGGACAGCCTCTCTTCCAAGCACTCAGTGAGCAGGCCATGGTCTCACATCCCCACTTTCGTCATGTGCTCCTCTTTCTCGCATGCTTGGGCGGCATCACCAGAAACAATTTAAATGAGGTGCAGCAACAGGAATACTGGCTTTTCTGCCACCCCATCAGGACCCACTTGCTGCCAATACAATTGGCACTTAATCCCAGGGCACTTGCATCACCATGGCTGCCCCAGCCTACTCTGTAAACTGAAGCATCCGCTCTCCAGCTCAGACTGTCCACCCGAGGCCGGTAGACACTCCCTTCTCTCACCCCTGCCCCAGCCTCTTCCTTCACCTCCTGTCAGAGGTGCCTCCTTTCTGTCATAAGAGCAGATGAGAAAACTTCAACTTCCTATCCTGCATTCTGTTCTCAAGTATTTAATTTATATGAACGACATCTGTCTAGAGTGAACACATTGAGCTCAATGTTACAAATGGCTGTCTCAACAGAGATAGTATTTGAAGAAATAATGCCTGAAACTTTCTTAAGCATGGGAAGGCTCATTCAGCAAGCAGGAAGCCAAAACAAACAAACAAACAAACAAACAAAAACAACAAAAAACCCCACAGCGTTGAAAAAGGTAGAAGACCAATTGTTACAATCTGACTCTGTGGTGTGTGAAGCGACTCACTACAGCACTGTCTGTACTGCCTCTGCCAAGCATGACTTGCCTTGCTACCTGGAGTTCTCACTTGCTTGCCCACCCCACCTGTGGCTTAGAGCATAAAATGAGAATTCAAACTGAATGCAGCACCGAGGTCTCTCAGGAGCTGTCCTCGAGGAGCTGTCCTTGCAGCTCCTCGTGCCATTTCATCTACTCTTCCCTGGTGTTGGAGTGCTTATCACCAAGATTCCCTCAACAGCATGCTGAACTATGGGGGCTCACTAGGACATTTAACGTTACAGGCCGCATAAGAAAAAGAATCTTTAAAGGCCAAAGAGAAGTGACTTAGGTGAAGGGATTGTCAGTAAGATTTAACACATTTTCTGATCACAGACCACTATGGGGAAACCCTGCTGTTTAAGGTAGCCATCTACAATGTCCAGGTAACTCCTCTGAGCTTGGGGCAAAATGGAGGACTCCCTTTTCCAGCAGGGCTTCCTCTTGTCTGCCTGACCTTATTTGGGGAGCCCAACCCCTACATTCTCTCTCTGAGGAAGATCAGGTAGTCCTTGACAAACCTACAAGTTCAACCCCTTCCCCATAAGAACCTGCCCAGCAAATTAGCTATTCCAGTACTTTAAAACACTCCAGCCAATCCTTCCAGCCTGGTGTGCAGCAGTGTCCAGTCATCTTGACAGAAGCAGCAGATCACAGAACTACAGACTTCTGTGTCCAAGAAACAGTAGGTTAACATTTTCAGGGTGGTTTTTTTTTTTTTTTTTTTTTTTTTTTTGGTTCTTTTTTTCAGAGTTGGGGACCGAACCCAGGGCCTTGCGCTTCCCTAGGCAAGCGCTCTACCACTGAGCTAAATCTCCAACCCCTTTCAGGGGTTGAAAAAAAGATTGAAAAAAGTCTATGCAGCAACAGCCCCTTCAGAATGAAGGGAAAACTAAACGTTTGCTGACAGACAAAATCCAAAGGTGTTTGGTGATGTTGCATCTGCCCGTCTAGTCCTCAAGGCTGATAGTTAAAGCTATGCCAACTAAGAGAAGGAGTAGGTGGAAGAGGGCAGAGGTGAAAAGGGAGTAGAGTAGGCCTGTGACAACAGTGATGTGCACCTTTAATCCCAGCACTCCAGACAGGCAGATAGGAATCCAAGGCCACTGTGGTCTACTCAGCAGGTTCCACGACAACCAGAGCTACATAGAACATGTCTCAGGAGGATGGGGGATTGCTGGGCACAGACGTCTGTATGAAGAGATGGAAAATGCATACTGGTGCTTCCTACCCAAACTGAACATGGTGCCCTTTGCATGTATGCTTGTTCAGAGCAGATCTTGTTTCTCATTTGGAGTTTAACGTGTATTTTGTGTACGTGTATGGCATGTATGCAGGTCAGTGGACAACTTGCAAGACTTGGCTTTCTCCACTGACCCATCTCTCCAGCTTCTCCAGTGTAAGTGTGTACTTTTAAATGATAGTTTATGTTCAGCCTGAACTGTAGGTTTGAAGATGTCTCAAAAAGAATGTAAAAAACTGGGCAGAGATGGCACACATCTTTAACCCCAGCACTTGGGAGGAAGGGGCAGTAGCAGGTGGATCTGAGTTTGAGGCCGGTCTGGTGAGCTCCTGGATGGCCAGAGGCACACAGAGAAACTCTCAGGGTAGTTTAACTGGCTTATGTAGACATTCTTCTATTAACCTGGCCTTACGTGTTTCAATTTGTGTCATCCCATTTTTAACATCTTGCTGCATTTGAACTTCATATTTCTCATCTAGTTTTTCCTTGTGTATATTCATAAGTTGTATTGACTTGTAATTTTCTCTTTTTTAAAAGATTTATGTGAGTACACTGTAGCTGTCTTCAGATACACCAGAGGGCATGGAATCCCATTACAGATGGTTGTGAGCCACCATGTGGTTGTTGGGAATTGAACACAGGACTTCTCTGCGAGAGCAGTCAGTGCTTTAAACGGCTGAGCCATCTCTCTAGTCCTGTAATTTTCATTTAATACTTTGTGGTAGTTGACATTGAATCCACAAGGTTTTTGAAACGTGTTTGTTACTGTTTCTCTCCCTCATCCATGCACTTCTACCACCTCCCATGTAACCTTAACCAGAGGCCAGGCATCCATTGCTTCAGCCTCCAAAACTAAGGCTTTTCATTTAAAGTACCCACCTGGAGAATACAGCATTATCCAACAGAAAATGAACTGGTGTGAGGCAGGGGTGGGTGGATTTGAGTTAAGAGGCCAATCAAGGCCATTTTTGAAAAGAGGACAAGTTTTTGTGGCTTGTGAGTCTTGAGATCCTGTCAGTAGCTCCGATTTCACTGACAGCAGCAAGTCCCTGTTCCTGACTCACTGGCATGGGTTGGGCCAGGAGAAAACTCCACAGAGAGCAGCTGTACTGTAGGCTTCTGAGCTCAGGGAAGGCCGGGGCCTCATCAAGACAGGCACACCTTACAGGCCGTCTGTCTCCGGCATCTCGGCCTCCATCCGTAGAAGTGGAAGGTTGTCACTGCTTTAAAGTCTTTAGAGATTTAACAACAAATAACATACTTCTTTGATCGTTTTTAATTTTTTCAAGACAAGTTCTGTTCTGGAACTCAGAGAGGTGTACCTGCCTCTGCCTCCCAAGTGCTGGGATTACAGGCACATACTACTATTTCCGGTGTATCATATCTTTTAAATATTTATTACTGTATCATAATTATTTTGCCAAGTTTGGTATAAACTTTCTCCTATGTCTGTGATGGCTTACCTTGGTTGTTAATTTGACTATAGCTTAAGTCAACTAAAACCCAAGTTGCTGGGCCAGCCTGTGAGGAATTTCCTTAGATTATTTGAAGCACGAAGGCCCACTCTTAAATCTGGGTCACACTTTCTGGTGGCAGCCAGTTTTTCATGACTTGAACTTTTATATTATCAGTTACAAATACATTGCTTTCATTCTGATTTATTTTTCTTTTAATTGATGGCTTTGGTCACACTACTCCACTTACTAACATTTGAGGCACGGACTCTACAGAATGACTATTATTTTTGCAACATAAAGTACTTTGGAGATATCACTAGGGAACCATTTTTAGATTATACTTATTTTGTATAAACTATATGTTCCTTGATGTGTGAAAGCCATGTCAGTGTTGTGTGTCTTCCTCAGTCATTCTCTTACCACGTTTTTAGACTTAGAAACTGTCTGCTTACACATCACTTCATGTGCCTGAGTGTTTTGTCTGCCTGTCCGTATTAGGTGCTAGATGCCGGGGAGGATAGGAACAAATGCACCTAGCACCTGGAGCTCAGGTTGCAGGCAGCGGAAGCAGCTCTGTGGATCGTCTGCAACAGGCGCTTTCTGTTCCCATCTATGTGTGTTTGGAGAATTCGCATATCCAGTGTGGTGAATTACACTCTGTCTTGAGTATGACATTGAACTTGGGGCTCAGAAGTTGGTTAGGCTGTTCTCAGCAAACTAGGGCTACAGGTAGACCTCTGTGCCCAGGTTTTGCCTGTGCTGGTGGACCTGATCTCAGGTCAAGTACTTTAGACTCAGCTATCCCCCCAAAGTTTAGACTTACTAGTACATTTTAGAAACACATCCTTACTGGTTTAGTCAGGCATGCTCAATCTGATGGCATGTCTTCAAATACTGGAAATCAGCATCCCTTTTTATCCTGATATTCAACGTAAATAGCCCCTCCCCTGTGATCTAGTTCACAGAAGTTTACTCTTGTTTATTTGCATTATTACTGTTTTAGGTGACCAGAGCCATCTCACTGCCTCTCAGGTAAATTTCTAACTGCAACCATTCTGCTTCGCTTTAAGTTGCATGCAGAGTTTTCCCAAACATGGCAATCTCTGACAATCTCTTTGACACATTTCCTACACTCTTCTTTGAACATACTAGAGATCCCAAAGCAGGAACTAGATCAGTCCAGAATCTCTAACATCAGGTATATGAGGATGTGGAAGTTCTTGCCTTTTGTAGCCCTTTGTCATTACGTTAGGTTCACTCTGAGTAACAAACCGTCCTTTTAATTCGGTATGGAAACCTTTGACTGCAGGCTGAAGATGGCGTCTCCGCTGTTCTGACATAGCTGATTTCTAAGCAACAGTGTACATTCTAGATCTAAATCTACCACGGGGCTTCTAGGAAATCCTCAGCGCAGTTTCCTATATACTCTCTTAGAGATGTACTAGGACTTGGAAGGTTAACACCTACACTCCGGGCCTTGTCTGCTTAGCACTGATGAGCAAACTCCTTCTGTAGTTACAGCAGCCCAGGAGAGGGACCACAGAGGGGTGCCTTCCTTACCAATGCTGCCCCTTCACGGAGATGGGGATTTTAGGTACAACTGTCCTAATAATCCTTCCAGCACTGCCTCCTCTGTCTGTGAACACACAGGACTAGAAGACACACAATGTACTTCAGCCTCTCACTGCTCACAAGTAGTTACCAGTCAATATTTAGGTTTTGGTTAGTTCCTATTTTCAAACTGGTGGTGGCTCTTAAAAGTAGGACAGATCAGCACTGAATTAGTCACTAAGAAATGATGATTATCTAATTCAATATTTTAACCCTATTATTTTCGAGGTGTGTAATCACAGAATAATGGCCAGAAAATAGAGCAAAAATATTATATGAATATTTTAATGCAAAATGCTTACCACTTAAAATTAGCAAAGCTTCATTTAAATTAAAATTCCATTAACTAAAGATGGTTAACCCCAAGAATTATACAGTAGTTATTTCTGCTATATGCCAGTCCTATGCAATATATTTAGAACTGCACCATTAGCTGTCACTTCCTCCATTGCTCTTCTGGGACCCTAGTGGGTGCGGGAGGGTGCTCTGAAGGACATAAAATAAAATCCAATGAAACTTCGAAGTGATCCCTAATAGTTAAAAATCCATTCGAATGAACTGTCCAAACAACAGCTGGGGAGTAACTGCAAGTACTGTTTCAGAGCAGCAGGTCTTCAGCGTGGTTGAAGATCTGTACTAGGTGAAGTCACAGTATAAGGATGCATGGTCTGTAAATAGTTACTACATATACACACTTAGTGTCTGTAAACACTAGAAATATACATTAGAGACAGTACCCTCCTAAGTCAGGTGTACTTTAAAAAAGAAGATGAGGTAACAGGAAATCTCAAAGTCCACAGGAATCCTGCCTGAAGAGTTTGATCAGCTGCCAATAATTCATCTCCAATGTGCAGAGAGGAGTTAAGATTTGCCCAAACTGGATTCACTGGCTTTCAGCATAGCAACTGCATCTTTCACTGCATGGTAGATAACATTCTTTACCTAAAGCAACAGAAGAAAAAAAGAATGACTGCTCCATTAAACCTAAAGTCCCTCACCAAGAATAATTTCACCATATACACGAACTTCTCTTAGAACTTAAGTCAATACTCAACATGTAATTTGAGGGCCTCTGGCCCCTGGAGACCAGTATGCCATACCAACACCATCCTTCTCTGAAGAACTTGCCATCAGTTTTGGCCAAGGTGAGCACACAGTGCCTTATCAGACTTTACCTACCACTGTAGTTTTCAAACATGAAGCAATATTAATTAATTAATTCACTGTTAGTTTAGTTTAAATTGTGATGTTGCTGTATGGCTCAGGGTGGCCTTCAAACCTTCCTCAGACTCTGGATTAGGGAAGCTGGGAATGCAATGTGAGCTGCCACACACACACTTCACAATCCACCACTCACACGCCGAGGACAGCCCTGCCTGACCCCAATACTCAGTTCTCTCAATCCTGCTCTACCACAAGTAACAAAAGCACTGTAGTACAAAAGGTCAGGCACTGTGCTGCAGAACACTGCTGGGGGCTAAGCCAGGGGTAAAGAATGTCAGTGCTGGGTTGGGGATTTGGCTCAGTGGTAGAGCGCTTGCCTAGCAAGCGCAAGGCCCTGGGTGCGGTCCCCAGCTCCAAAAAAAAAAAAAAAAAAAAAAAAAAAAGAAAAGAATTTCAGTGCTGAAGCAATGACCAGGATGAGGCTTCCTCCAGGCCTGTAGCTTTATCACTCGAGTGCACGGAAGGACTGGACAAAAAGCTATCCCAACTGTGACATAGCCAAGTATGCTGAGTCTTTGTAAGGCCACTACTGGATCATGAGCAACAGATGCCCAGACCTGGTGCTGTTTTTACCTGCAGTTTATCTTCGTGGTTGGTATGAGTCTGTGACAAGTGACGGAATTCCTGAGTGAGCCAGAAGCAGTGTTTCACATGCTCTGGAGACACGAAGTCTTCAGCGACTTTGATACAGCTGTATAAGTTATGAACCTAGAAAACACCAAGTCACGTCTGTAAGAAGTCCACAAGGTCACCACAGAAAGGCAATAAATAGGAATTAATGGCTGGTTCTGACCTGATGTGGAGCTCCTGCCGGGATAAACACCACATCGCCAAGAAATTGTACAATAGCCCAGCCTTGCACTCCATACTCTTGATAAAGGCGCTTTCTCAGTGATCGGTCTAAATACCAGCTCTGATCATGAATAGGATCATGGTCTGCGGGGTTTTCTTGACCCTGCTCTTCTGATACCTACAATACAATAAAAATAGCGTGCAACTTAGCAAGTGTCAAAACCCAGTATGAGTGTTCTCCCTTCCCAAAATACAAGTAGTCAATAAATATCAATTATGTGTTCCCACTGGTGGAAATAGCATTTAGCTCATTAACAAAATGAATCAAGAGAATCATAAAACCTTGCCTTCCTGCTATCATTCCTACAGTCTGTGTATTCTTTTGGACATTAACCTAGGTCCTCTTTTTAAATGTAATTGGATTCCTTATGAACCAACTTGTCTTGTACTTACTGAGTTATGAAACAGTCCCAAAGATATAGGTTAAACTTCTTTCATTTATTAAAAAAAAAAAGTGACATTATGAAGAGAATATGGTGACCAGAGGTCAAACAGTCAATCTTTAACTGATTTCTAGCAACGGTATTATTAAAGAACCTGCCTGAGGTCAGGACCACAAAAGGGCTAGGAATGTTCCTATGACTCAGGTATGAGTTCAGTCACAAATCCCTGGTTTGTAATCAGCAGCCTCAACACTGAACAAGTTTCAAGAGAGACAGCTCTATCTTTCCAGCTCTATGTTTCCAGAACATCCTTCACTTACAGTGAAACTGAGTTCTCCCAGCTCCTGCTGCTATTCCTTTAAATGATAACCATCTAAGTTGGGTCTCTCACCAAATAAGAACAAAACCAACAGAGGCTTTAGCAACTTATTCAGAACATGAGAGCTTGGGGCCAAGGACTGACTCATGAACTAATGAGATGCTCATCGTCTCGAGGCAGTATTAACAATAGTAAAGGTGTTACAATGTGATGGTCAGGCAGATTCAAGACAGAGCAAAAACCTCCAAGTGCATTAAAACTGAAAACAAACACAGAAGACAAGGCCTTCCCTTTTTTAGGATCCTTGTTTCTTAGCAACTACTGACAGCCCATCCAATTGATATGAATTTGCATCGTATGGGAATTTATAGTATTGCTATTCTTACGCTTTCCTCACATGGCACGGGGGAGCAGCGCACCTTTTTAAGGAATTCTCTTATCTTTTCTGTGTCTTTAGCAGCATATATGTGCCAAAGGGCGCCTGGCTTCTCTTTTCCTTCAATAAATCGCTTGATTGTGAGTTCATCCGAATCTCCATCTTGGATGGTTCTAAGGACTTCTAGAACAGGAGAAAAAGCAAGTGTGAACTGTGTATCCTGGCTTAGACAAGTAAGCACAGCTTCAATATTTCACACCGTACCTTCCTCTTGTTCACACTGTCCTTTGGGAATTCCCACATAAACCATGACATTGGCTGCATCAGATACATCTAAGTGAAGATTCGTGGTCCCATATTTCCGATCTTCTGGAGTGATCAATCCTTAAAAAAGAAAGAAAAAGCCTGAGTGTACCAGGATACTTAGAACTAAGAATACAAGCAAGAAATCAGTGGTAAAGTGCCCTGTAGGCAGAATTTGCTCAGAGGATGTTTACAGACGCAAACTAAGACTCACAACCAATGAAGGCTCAGGGAGAAGTTACCAGTCAACGTCACTCCAGGAGTCCACTGGCAGTTGCTTCCACTCACACTGAAACCACAGGCAGCAACACTCAGTGGGAGGGACACTGCCCAGGGCACTGAATTCTCTTCAGTGTCCATAGTGTGTCTGTAGAAAGCTGCTCACACCTGGCTCTATGGCCACTCTAGATTTCTGACACCAGCACTCTCCCTCTGGTACTAGGTAGGAAACTAAGCATGACAACCTCAGAGAGGGGTTGTACTATTTGGGGAAAGGTTTTAATTCTAGCTTGCTTGGTGGTTGCTATTTGAGAGAGGCTATAACTGAGGGATGGTAGTCCCAGGACCCTAGGCTCAGCTCCACTGCTTTGTTTCCATCTTGCTGAAATACCAGCCCTACAAAAAAGTAAAGCCTCGGGTATTTGGTTCAAATCATGGAGTCTGAGATGTGCTTTGAGTTGGTAAAAGAGCATATAAAGGAAGACACAATGAAGCAATCTTAATGAAAGAGCCCACAGTGGTTTGCACTGGATGGTAGCATATGAACACCTGTACTAGACACCGCAGCTTTCAATGCACTTAAAAGGTATTCTCTGGTTAAAAATAAAGCACCAAATGTAAGTTAAAAAAGCAATTAACATGTCAAAAGGAAGGTGAATGAAACAAGTTACATATGACCACATGAAAGAGAATCTTGAAAGTCGGTCTACTTAAAACATAAAAGACTATAAACCAAATATACTATGTGGAAAAGTAGATTATGTTCAAAACATTTTTTTTTCATGTTTTGGGTTTGTGTTGAGTGTGTCACATGTGTACATGTACTCAGAGGTCAGGGGTTATGAGACCCTCTGGAGCTGGAGTTGCTAGCAGTATGAACTGCTGTGATCAGCACCTGATGGGTGCTGGGACCTGACCCAGGTCCTCTGAAGAATAGCAAGGACTCTTAACCACTGAGCCATCTCTCCAGCGCCAGAAAAATGTATTGATAAAATTATAAATACAAGAGAATGATAAACATAGACCTGAAAGATAGTAACGGGTGTGTGTGTGTGTGTGTGTGTGTGAGTGAGAGAGTGTGTGAAGCTCTAAGGAAGAGGGCCCAAAGAGCAGCTGGTACTGCAGGCTGCTGTGGGTGCACAGCACTGTGTAAAATGGAGGGTTGTAACCAAAGAGGGATAAACTGATTCAAACTCAACCTACCCATTGCAGCCATGGGTTATTCTGCTGAAACCCAGACTCTAAACTGAAGAAGCCTCAACTCAGATGGAACCAAGATTATATATACAATAATCCCCATCCCAAATCCCAAGGATTCCCACAAGCCTTTTCCTAAGAAAAGCTTTTGCAGACACTGCCATCTATTGGTGTCTAGGACAAACAGATCTACCTTTGGCTAAAATACTTAAACCAGAAACTTATCTTAAAACATTTTCAGATATTCACTTCTTCTACAGCATCATAACTTCTGCAAAACACACACACAGGCATGTAAACACACATGCATACACACTGTGTAATGTTAGTGGGAAACAACAGCAAAACTGACCTAGATATCCACTGAGACTGAAATGACCACACAATATGAAGTTTTAGCAATTACAGTTAGGCGAAAAAGACAGAAAAATATAAAATTGCAAGTGGCCTTAAAACAGCAGCTATGAAAACACATATACATGTGACCAAGAAATAGAGAAAGTAGAAGAACGAAAGCAGTATCCAGCTACTGTCTAGCTAACCATTTTCCAAACACCATGTTTCATTTCCATTATGTTCCATTTCCTCCTTACCATAAGCATTGTACATCTTGGGGCCCAGGTCTGGCCGTACAAAGTAGTTTGGCAGTCTAGAGGCCAGGTTCAGTTTGCCATCTCGCCTGGTGTACTCAGGCAGTGGAATGTTGGCCATCAGATCATCAAACCTAGAACAAGAAACCAATAATTTGTAAAGCAAGCTTGTTTTTCTACTCTAGTACACTAGGACTTCTTTGGTTTCTTCTATACAAAGAAGACCAAATCTGAGACCCAGAGGGCTAGCCTTTGTATTGGACTATGTATGTCCTGTGCTACACTGATGTGTCCAAATGATCTGGAATGTTTCAGGCTATAGAGCTGAGAAGTATTCCCTGAGGAGAACTAGACTCTGGGATGACACAAGAGTCTGGGTGTGTCTGATCCCAGGACTGTCAGAAAACCAGCCTGAGTTTTCAGGGCAGGGCACTTCCACATTAAATGTGCAGCCCACCCCTACCCAGATCTAAAGTCACCACTTTTTCAATCTCATTACAAATGTACCTATCTCCTAAAGATACACACACGATATAAAATCATGAGAACCAATAAAACCATGACGCTGTCTTACACTTAAAAACTACCTTCCTGCTATCTGAGAGACTTTGTATTCCCCGAGTGAAGGACAAAATTAGCTCAATCCTCATCTGAAAGCATACCTGGAAGGCATCATATCTCTAAAGTCTTCTCCTGGCGGCCAGTCCTTAAGTTTCAATACCATTGGTTCTTTTTCTTTTTCGTTTTTCAAACGGTCTGGAGAGAGTAAGCAGAATAAAGAAATTGTTATTCATAATTCAGAAACAAAAAGGGACAAGTTAGTTAATATTGTAACATTGCAAAAAAAGTATTTTATCTGAATCCTTTCAAAATCAAAAACCCCACTTGGCAGACAGAAACAATGTAGCTCTCATTTTTATGGCAACAAGAAATAAAGCTGTAGCTTGGAGACAGAAAAATAAAGACTGCTCCTGTTTGTGAACACATAAAGCTTGTCTCTGGGACCGACTCTGCCTTCCTCACAGTGTTGTGCAAGTACCAGTGCCACTCAGTACTCATCTCCCCTCAAAACCCTTAGGGGATCAAACTCAATGAAATAGAAAGGACTTGTTTTGCTCTGAAAGAAGTTGAGAGTACCTCCACTTCCTATTCTATCCAGGCACTTCAAGAAGGGCCATCTGTGTCCTCTTCCCTACACCCCCACCCTCTCAACTCTACAGATCAGGATTAGTCAGAACTATTCTTACAAAAGCAGCAGTACCAGTGGCAGGCCAATACACCACTTCAAAGGCATAAACTTTGTAAAAGAACAAAATAAGAAAGACAGTTCCTTTTGAAGTCCTGAATCTTTAGGCTCCTGCAATTCTTATGTCGTCCACTCTTCACACAGTTTTAACCCCCTTGAGCAGTCTTTAATACATACTTGGAACATCTTCAAATCCATCCCAGAAGTCTCCCACTGTGGCTCCTGTGATGATTTCATTGGTCCTACAATTGACTAGGTCTACTTCTTGCTCGCCAAACTCTTTCCTGAAGGACTCGGGTTTCCAGAGTTCAGTGTTTAATTTATGATGCACTCCCGACACCATCACTGGCTAAAGGAAGGAGGAGGAGATTAAGTCTGATCTCTACTAGATCTTTCCCTCTTCAAGCAGCTGGTCCTTAGTCTTAGCTGGTGAAATGACAGCTAAGCTCTCTACACTTTCACAGTTGCTATATCTTCATTATTCATCTGCTACACACTTTGCTCTCAGGCTATGGAATAATCCCCAGATTATTAAGCTGCTAGAGAAGAGATCATTCTTCTGATATCCTCCTAGGCACAGTACCAGGCTAGGAGCGTATGAACATGACATATAGGCCAAGAAGTGTTACCCACAAGGCCATGAACACTGTGAATGGACCAACCATAACTGAAGAGCCAATGGTGCTGCCCTTGACAGCAGGTACCGCAGAGGATGACACACAAATTTCAAGATGACACCATATGGCTATGACCCATGCAGAACTGCCTTCAGAGCACAGGGTTTTTTTCTTTTTTCTTTTACATTTGTTTTTATGTGCATACCCATGTGCCTCTGTGCAAGTCTTGCCACCTGTGTTCAGGTGCACTTAGAAGCTTGAAGATAGTGTCAGATATACGAGAAATGGAGCTAGGCAGTGGCAATACAAACATGGGTTCTGAGAACCAACTCAGGTCCTCTGCAAGAGCAGCAAACATTCTTAACCCACTCCAGCCCCTGGCACAGGTTTTAATCTATGAAAGTGGGATATGTGATATTTTTTTTTAATTGCATTTTGTCAAATCTCTCAAATCTCAACAGTGTCGTCTTTCACTTCTTCTGTTGAGGTTGACCACACAACATAACTGTCTCACTTATCAAACCCCAAGAAATACCTGGCTGGAAGCACTCAAACTCTGAGTAGGAAAAAATACAGTTGAGTCAGTTTATACAAAATAAAGACACAGCCACACACTGTCCTAATTACATCTACCTCAACAAACAAATACAAACACAGGAGGAGAGGAAATAACAAGACCAAGGAGTCTGCAAAGGAGCAAAGAGAGGACTGAAGTGGGGATTACCTGCCCCTGTTTCCAGCATTCCCTAAAGACATTCCAATTGCTCTTATTGTTGGGGTCTTGCAAGCACAGCAGGCGGTTGTCACACAGCCAGTAGTGAGGAGTGTCAAAACCAAGAATGCTAGGCTTGATCGTCAGTCCTTGAGGCCTCTTGGATAAGTCAGAAGAAGTCTTGTTTTGTACCAAAGAGGCAAAGATATCATCAAGGATTTTGGGTGTGTTTTTTAGTCCATTTTCTGTCTGAAATAAATTAAAAAAAAAAAAATCTTAAATATGCCATTCTCTACTACTGAGAAAAAGCCCATCTCTATAACTGTATGATGAGCACACATCACATCGAATTTCCACAAGAGACCAATCAGAAAACCCAGGTAAAGAGGCAAGGATTCAAGCAAATCACTCAGGTTTAAGAAAGTGAAAACCAGAAAAAGAGCGACAGTGTCCCAGCCACCCCTATGAACCCATGGAGCACCTGCAGTGACACGAGATTCATGTCATCTTCTCTACTCAACTTCATAGTAAAACAAGCACATACCTTTCCTGTGGATGAATTCAAAAGATTTCGAAGAAAACCAGAATTATTGTTGCTCACGGGTGTCAAAATTGTGCTGTTAAAAGTATGGAGGACAGTGCTGGATTTGTTCAGAGGAGGCAAGGGTGGAAGGCATTTGATTTCGTTCTTTAAAATTGGCATAGTCAGCTGTTTTTCTAAAGCAAAATGAAAACATTCAGATGTGCATTCAAGGCAAATCCCTTATTAGTTTCTATTAGCAGAATGACTTCAAGATATAGCTTTCTTCTCCAAAAACCAAGGAAAAAAAACTAAAACAATAAAAAGTAATGGTTATGTGTTAACATCAGGTTCCTAGTTGATATTTTACAACAGTCCAAATATCCTGGTGAAACCAGAAAATAGTATGGTGATTTTTCTATTTCTACTTTATGGATGTGGGTGTTTTGCCTGCATGTATGTCTGATGCCCATAAAGGCCAGAAGAGGGTATTGGGTCCCCTAAAACTGAAATTACAGATTTGTGAGCTGCCACACGAATGCTAGGAGCTGAACTCATGTCCTCTGAAAAAGCAGCAAGCACTCTGAAGCCCTGAGCCATCTCTCCAGCACTGTAAATAGTATTTTAAATTATTATTGTGTATAGCTTTACCACACTGGTTGGTACTCCTAGTAGAGTGCTTGTAAGGAAAAAACCTTTATCTTATTCCCAATAGAGTGAATCTCTTAAAATAATTTCAAAGTAAGTCATGCCAAGTGTAGTGGTGTTCACATGTGTCTCAGCTACTCAGGAGGCAGATACAGGATCAACTAAGCTCAGACTCAATTGGACAACATAGTGAGACAAACCCTCAGCCCAACCCTAAATCATTTTTTCTAATGTGTGCTGGAGAAGGAGAAACCCTTAGTGCTGTGCCCTTCTAGTCTTTAACTCAGAGTGTGATTTGTAAACTTACCTAGAGTTAAATCTCAGTTTCCTCCATCTCATCACACTACTTTCCTCTCCAACTTTTACATGTTCATGTACATGTCTGAGGAAGTTCTTTCTTACAAATCCTTTATGGATTCAAATCTCATTAAGGCTTTAAGACAGGGATTCTCTATGTAGTCCTACCTATCCTGGAACTCACTCTGTAGACCAGGCTGGTTTCAAACTCAGAGAACCCTGCCTCTGCCTCCCGAGTGCTGGGATTCAAGGCATGTACCACCATGACGAGGTTGATGCAGAAAAATTTTAAGATGTCTGCATGAAACAACTGACTTTCAATTTTTCTCTCTCTAGAAAGTAAAATGACCTAAATTCTTGTCTAATTTTATCTGATCCCAAAGTTCAGCTGTTGTAAGACAAGGATACAAGAGAGGGTACACTGAGACTAAGACAAGACAGGACAACAGAAAGTAAACAAATACTTGAAACAAGTCTATCAACTCAGGCTCAGGGACACAGAAGGAAGAGGGAGCATAAAAAACATAAAACCAGAAATATGGAGAAGGCCTATAAAATGTCATCTAAGTACCACACAACCATGGGCATCAATCACAGCCTTATCTCCAACTGGCACTGGCCACACAGATCAGGCCACCCAACAATTAGCTATGGATGGATGGATGGATGGATGAATGGGGTGGGTGGGTGGGTGTGTGTGTGTGTGTGTGTGTGTGTGTGTGTGTGTGTGTGTGTGTGTGTGTGTGTGCGCGCGCGCATGTGCATGAGAGAGAGAATGAGTGGTGGTTCACAGGGTTATGCCACTCAATGATGAACTAAGATTCGAAAGCAACTACTGGAGAGCCCACCAGCTTCTAACAGCTAGTTAGTTTCAAACCAATGACTAGACAGACAGTCCTGGTTAAGCTCTATAGGACACAAAACATAAAGGCACTGAAAGAAATGTGTAGGGAAGAGGCAGGACTGACAGGGAGAAGAGATAAACAAGGGGAAAGGAGTCGGAATGTGCCATTTTTGTGTACACTATGTCAGTAGTACTAGTAAAAGTCTCAGCACCACTCCACTCTCGCCAAACATGATTTCAACTTCACCAAAGTTGTATGAGGAGGTGACAGCCCCTTCTCAGGGGCTGTACTTCAATAGTTTTATTGGTGGCTTGTACCTGAATGACAGCAGGGAACACTTCTGGTGTTGCGGCATCCCTAGTCCTGTTCTCACGGCAAGTTTAGCTGCTAAGTCTACAGTGAATGTGCTCAAGTAATCGGGAAGGTGGGAACTCACCCTTGTTTTCCTTGTTGACATTCCCACTGGTAAGGTCAGCTAGCCAGTTTAAAGGGGATGTGTTGGCTGGACAGATGGGCTTCACATTGCTGGCTGGCTTGGAGGCTGCTTCCCCACACACGGCTGCTGGCTCCAACACAGGGGAGCTTTGCTGGACCATGGTGCCGAGACTTGGTTTTTCTCCAGACAAGGATGCCTGTGAATGTAAAAGGAGAATTAGGTGTAAGCTGAAGACTGACCTTTTCCTTCTTCCCTAAAAGCCTGCCAGTAAAATACATAGCTAACACAAAGTCACTTAGCAGCCCCAGCTACTGTGACAATAATACTCTTCTGGTAATACACAGAACAAGGAGACAGAGACTTTAGTTTTCAGCTTTAGTATTACTAATGCAAACAAAAGACACGGTGACAAACATACTTTGTAGTGCCCTTACTTACCAGGCAGGTTTGCACGCACCCCTACAGCCCCAAACACCAACTGGCTTTAAAATGATTGATTCCTCTGTGCCTGCTTTCCCTGGGAACTCAGCAGACATCCAGAGCAGGCATTTGAAACACGCTCCCTGAGTCAACGCAGGAGGTGGGTAGTAAACTGAGGGGTTCAGCAGTCAGCACGCAGAGAGGACGCTTTCTGACTCTAGCTTTAAGTGTGATGAGCTGCTTTTCAAAGAACTCCGACACAAATAACTAGAACTTACCATTTACTGTCACTTACTTGTGGTGAGTTTACACAAATGATCAGAAAGAAGAAAAAAAGGAATATTCAGATTCCAGTGGTGGTCCTATAGCCCTCCTTTCTGTCCTCTCCAGTTAATAGTACTTTCTACCACTGTGTTCTTACTGGTGAGCAGGGTGAAGCACAAGAAAGTCAGTGTGTGAGAGCCAAAGTGACCCTGCCAGAAAATGGCAGAAAAGAATTTAAGTTCACCAGGCCTTTAAGCTTGACAACTGGCGAGGCAGGGGCAAGAGATCTCAGTGAGTCTGAGACCAGCCCAGACTACATACCCAGTTCTAGGACAGCCAGGACTAGGGAGACCTTGTCTTAAAAAGAATTCAGTGCTGGCACCAAGCGGCATAGCTTTTCTAAGCCCACGCTTCTTCAATACTACAGCTTTAGAAAACACACAAGAATTTGACTTCTGAACACAAGGTAGGGGAATAAGGACTGGGTGGGGAAGGGGAAGGAGGCTCTGAGGTGTAATGGAAGGACACCACCAAGAAAAGGCATAAGGAGATCCAATACTGGGAACAAAAGGACTCATTTTTAAGAATTCTTTAACTTTTCTGATATTATAAAGAAAAAATACAGACATTTAAAATTTTAAACTTTGTTTTTCTTTTCAAGGAACAAAAATGTCAAACATACTAAGAAGTCACAAATAAAGTACTCAAAGTGAAGAAGAGGGAGAGAGAGATGAACTGTAGCAGGCATGAACGAAGCCTCTCCCCAGACTTACTGCTGTGTTCCGTTTACACAGCGATGGATGCCCTTGGGCTAACTGAGAGACAGATGAAATCCTGAGGACAGGGAACCACACATTAGCAGCAATACCTGCTTCAGGTCTTCCTTTAAGGCTGGCTTCGAGAAGAGCTTGAACTGCCTGTTGGAGCAGGGACAATTGGCCTTTATACCCCATTTTGCTCTGACAGAATGCACAATGTCTCCAACATCGTAGAGGGCTAAAACAGAGGACAGAGGCAAGTGCTACAGACAGCTACCATGCAGTCTCCATAGCAGAAGACCCCTTTCCCACAGGAATGCTTTTCTTGGTGGCATGATGTTCTGTGCCTCGTCTGAGAGCTTTAAAGGTGCAGAGACATTATTTAACATGTTTCTTGAGTACTTTTAGGACAATACCAAAAGTTATCAGATAACCAGACTACACAAAGTAAGAGCCCCTGAAGTTTCCCAGGATAGCTGAGGGGTGGGTGATCCCCGCCTCACAGGAAATACCTTTGCCAGGAATAATCTGCGTGGGCATCAGGTTCTCAGGCTCATGTATTTGACTCTTCACACACCTTATCCAAGAGAAAGTCTTGTAGGCAGCCCCTGCAAATTAACAGACTTGTGGTGACTGTTTTCCAGGAACCTTAAAACCCCAGTGCTTCAAAAACCATCAGCCATAAACCAACCTAAGTCCAGTGCATTGGGGTGGAGCAGATTACGTTCTCACTCACCCTGTTGGCAGTTCTTCCTCTTCATCCGGTAGCAATCTACACACACTCCAAACCCACACCGAGGGCACACCCAGTGCAGGTTGAAAATGGTTGTGTCACACACATCACACATTTCTCTAACTCCTTTGACAGCTCGTTTCCAAGCAACCTGCCCTGCAAAAATCAATAAGCCATTTAGTCCTGAGGTACAGAGTTTTCTGAAACCAAATATATGAGACTTCCCCGTGCTTAGAGTTCCCATTTGGTCTGTTTAACCTCACCATAGATGCTGCTGCCCCATAACGCTCTCCTGTCCCTCAGCATGCCTGTCCAAGTGTGTCAGCATCATCTGCTCAGACATGCTGGCACCAGACATACTCAGACTTGTTCTCCCTCCTGGCAAAGTGACACTGTGCTTAAGCAGCAGGTACAGACCTGGAACTCTAAGATTCAAAAGCAACTACTGGAGAGCCCACCAGCTTCTAACAGCTAGTTAGTTTCAAACCAATGACTAGACAGACAGTCCTAGTTAAGCTCTATAGGACACAAAACATAAAGGCACTGAAAGAAATGTGTAGGGAAGAGGCAGGACTGACAGGGAGGAGAGATAAACAAGGGGAAAGGAGCCGGAATGTGCCATTTTGGTGTACACTATGTCAGTAGTACTAGTAAAAGTCTCAGCACCACTCCACTCTCGCCAAACATGATTTCAACTTCAAAGTTGTATGAGGTGGTGACAGCCCCAGGTATCCTCAGCTCAGCTCCACCCTTACCAATTCTTTTAGAATCTCAAGGCTGCATGGGCCACACTTTCTCCAAGGGGGAAAATGTATTCAAATTGCAAGCCAATAATCAGAATTATTCACAGGTGCCCTCAATTCAAAGACTAAAAGTCCTGAAGAGAGCATTGTATTAAGTTACTATAGGGTATAAAGTACCAAGGTCATGTCCTTCACTTGTCAGTTAGAAACCTCATTATTCCAGGGCCACAAATGACACTTGCTGGTACACAGGACCGATCCACAGTAACCAAATACCCAGCAAAATGAGAAACAACCCAGGACTCTACAAAGCCACATTTTCCATTCCATGAGCCAAGACCACACTGCCTGGAGGAAGGGGTTTCATGACTACACATACCAATTGGAAGTGCCTCCCCCGCAAAGGGAGGAGTAATAAGATGACCACATCAGAAAGCTTCCGGGAGTAGGAGCAGGGGAGCATTGGTTTGAATGGCAGGAGGCTCACTACTGTTGAACAGAACAGTCAGGTTGGTGTCCACTGGTTAACACTGTTGCACTCTTCTTCCACAGAGACACCAAGTCTGTGGTGAATTAACTCTTTACTCTGAACACCAATGACATTTCAGTTTACACTGATTCATTCCAATACCAACAAAGAACTACTACTGTACTACAATGAAATGGGCCAGGCACAAGATACAACAGAGCTTGAGGCATTTTATAAAGTTTATGAGCTTCCGTTCTATTTGTTTGTATTAGAGTGTTGAGTTAGGAAATACTCAAACTTGCTAGCCACCACTTACTAGATAATAAAGCCTGTGGTGGACACCTGCTCTTACTATCAGAACTGAGGTCAGGACTGACTAAGCCTTCTTGGCAGGATGATCTCTTTGACTATCACCCAATGCTATTTCATTTCCTTCTCTAACGAAACCAGCTTCTTATGTAAGAGGAACAGGATGATCAGAAAACCAAGAAAGAAAAATCCACTATGAAGAGAAAATTCCTTAATTCTGATCTTAAAAGACAACTCCCTGTACTTTTTTCAGTATGGGAAAATAAAAAACCAATAATAACAAAAAAAGAAAACCCCATTATCACTTTCTTAAAACCTAAAGCAGGTCTGATGAATCAGGAAGGAAGCAACTAATACATTTCAAAGAAGCGCCTTGCACTGCAGACAAATGCAGACGCCACAAGAGCAGCCACTGAGTCAGGCTTCTTTACATGCACTACTTTTACCCACATCCATTTCAGAAGGAACCCATCCCAGAGTGGAAAACCTGTGTCATTTATTCTACCCAGAGCACAGAGGAGAGTTTAAAAAGACCTCTGACTTCTGAACCTAGACAGAAGCATAATTCTAAACCCGCCCCCACGCCCTTCGAAGTAACTCCAGCAGCTCCAGGAGTTCCTGAGCTCCAGGTACATGTCTGGATTCCATTGCCCAAATCTAAGAAGTAGGTCAGGAGAGAGGGCTCGTCCTCATCAGTCAAGCGAACTTTCTGCTCTTGTAAAGAACTGATCACTCCCTCACATCCCCTTCTTTAGTCCTCTTACTTCACAAGAGACCCACTGTGGGTTTGATGTCATTTTTTCTTTTTCCAACTTAAGGTCTGCATGTAAGAGAAAACCTATGTTTGTAACTTTACAGAAAAACATGTTTCTATTGTGCTGTTTAAAAGCCAGATTCATTTTACTCAAATTCCTTTGTCATGAATGGTGTTCGAGTACAGATGAAGGTCAGATAGTACAGCTTCAGTTCTCAGCCCTTAGTGCATATAGGTTCAGCCCACACCCACATGGAGGCTCACAGCCATGTACAATACAGTTCCAGGGGTGGTTCTAGCCTCTGTGAGCACCAGCATATATGCTGTGCATTTGCAAACACGTAGGCAAAACACTCATACACATAAAATAAAAATAAACAAATCTTCTTAAAAATCTCGAGAAATAACAGGATTCACATTTATCAAAAGTATTTTGTGCTGAAACTAGCTTCAGTTGTTTATGGCAAGCACAACCAAAATACTTAAGAATGGTATAGACACAGCCATTCAAACATACTTGGTTATTCAAAATCCAAAATGACAGACACCAGAGACCAATGGTACTTCTGGCTTGCTATCCCATTTCTTCAGACAGAAAGAAGTGTTCCTCTTCCAAACACTGCCTTGTAATGATACGAAGGCAGTCCACCTCTTCTCTGTCACCAACACTGACCCTGGGAGCTTACTAGGCTTCCTAATAGTGAAGGAGTGTTCCTAAGAGTAGATTCCTAATAGTGAAGGAGTGTTCCTAAGAGTAGATTCCTAATAGTGAAGGAGTGATCCTAAGAGTAGATTCCTAATAGTGAAGGAGTGTTCCTAAGAGTAGATTCCTAATAGCAAAAAAGTGTTCCTAAGAATAGATTCCTAATAGTGAAGGAGTGTTCCTAAGAGTATAGTGCAGTCTCACACTGAGCTAGCACCTACAGCTATGTGCTTTCCAACCAGGATGTGGGAACAACTGACTTCATCTGAGCTGGTTCCACTCAAACACCTGGAACCTAACCCCACAGAGTAGACTCAGGAGGCTTCTGGTCTGTCTTTAATATGTACCATAAATTAAGAATCTTTTGTTGTAATCAACCTGAGGTTTCACCCCACCTTCTGGTGAACCTACACATCTGGTAAGGCTATGCAAATGCCACCAACAACTCACGATAGCCTTTCAAACCAAAAGGGATACTACACCTTTGAACTGTCCCACAATAAACTCTAGACAGAACATCTCAGAAGAAACTATTACAGAAGGAAGACCGCAATGTCATGGTAGCGTCCACCTAGGCTGCTGGTGAAGATAGAATCCGTGCAGCTGAGGTGTCAGAAAGAAACAAAAGTCAAGCAGGACTCAAACATCCTGCCCCTAAGAGATGCTCTTACTGTGTGGCTCAATAGTTGACATAGCTTCCTTCTCAGAAATCACCATTTGACAGAAGTGGTCTCCAATATTGGCCAGGATATACTTTGCTGTGTCCAAATCGGTCCCCACAACATTTTTGGTCAAAGGCAGCCACAAGCCAATTGCTTCACTGTCGTACTTGTTTGGTGTTAAGAAGCCTTCTACCCGCAGAACACCGTGTTTGTTGAATTGTAACCTGGAAGTTGGAAAACACACAAGACTGATTTACCACATAAATACTATATTTCAGTCAACAAAGCCTCTCCTGCTTTTTTGTACTCTGCATGGCTAATGGCAGTCAATTACTTGCCAGTAAGTTGGAAGGATTTAAAAAACTAAGCATAACAAACAATAATCACTGTTTTTCTCTTAAAAGCAGGTTAGACAGGGTATATGAGAGAGAGGTGTGTTTTGGACGCGACCCAAGTTTATCGTGTAGCTTCCAGAGACAATCTCTACTAGAACTGGATCTAGACAGCAAAGACAGTAAGAAATAAAAATAAGTAAACCAACAACCATTAGAAACAGGTGGGAGGGTGTGTGTGGACATAGACACCTTAGAGGCTCTTGAGAGTGTGAGCTCCTAAGACTTGCAAAGGCAATGTTAAAATGGAACTCAGACCTAAGAACAGACAGGCAGGCTGAACATAGTCTCAGAATGCACTCTTAATATGTGGAAGGTTTGAGAAGCTGTGGATTACTTTTAAATATTTTTTAAAACCTGACATTTTCTTTGTAGCTGGAAGCAAAAGTTGACATAAAACACCCAAGTGTGGTCTGATGACCTGTACATTTAATCCAGCTCAACAGTAATATTCAGCTTACATCTAAACTATATTTTAAATTAGATTAGTAGGCAGAGACAACAAGAGGAGACAAAAGCACCAACTGCTTATAATGAGAACTAGCTGAACATGAAAATATCTCGACATCTGTACTATCTATTCTTTATATGCAGAACATCATGTCTCAAAACAGAAAAAAAAGTTGCTTCATGCTTCACTCTAGACAAAGGAATTTGAATAAAATGAATCTGATTTTTTAAACAGCACGATAAAAAACATGGTAAAATTGCAAACATTAAAAAAAAAAAAGACAAGCCAAAGAAGGATTCTTTGTGAAGTGGGAGGGACTAAAGAAGGGGACGTGAAGGAGTGATCAGGAGAAATTACACATGTATGAAAAGGTCATCATAAACGCAAGTGCTTGTACAGTGGGAATATATGCTAATAGAAGTAAGATAATCCCACTGGTAGAGTAAGAGACATTATTCCAAAGAGAAGGTTAAGAGGACTTCAAGATTTAAATTATAAACAGCTGCCAAGCCATCAGATTCTGATACATTGTCTATACTCCTAGGGCAATTAATTTTTCTGACACTTGTTAGAAGACTCTGTCATTCTAGTGAGGTTGTGTAAATTATTATTTAATTGTTAACAATCTATGGGAGGAGAGCATTATTAAAGTACTGGTTTAGGAAATGCAGACTTTTCTTTTTGCCTACTTTTTAAACATCAGTTTATTAATGACTCATTTCTTCTGGTTACTCTAGAGTTCATGAAGTAAACAGTGAATGTGTCTACTTTATCTCACTGGAATACTGACAAATGTACTTAATAATTGTAATTAATCTAATTTAAATAGGAGTGGAACAAAACAGAGGTACCACACAAATAGAAAAGTCAACAAATTATATAATACGAACAAATTTGAATGGAAGAAAATAAAAAGAAAACAAAAAAATTATACACATGCCCCTCCATGCTGGCAAAAGAACAGACCCACCAGTGGGCATGCACAGTGGTGCTCCCTTTCTCAGGGCAGTTTGGCAGGAGAGCCTTAAAATACACCTGACCCAGCAGTGCTACTTTATCTCACTGACACCCCTTCAGAATACAGGGACAGAGATGTGGGCAACTGTGTAATGCATACATACAGTACAGAAATTCCAAAGTATTTGCAGAAGATGGATACTCCTTATGCTTTGGTGAAGAGTCAAAAGTTTATACAATACACCAACAAGGTGTGCCCAAACATACTTTCTGACCAAAGACTAAAAATGTACTGTAAAGAGAAAATTACCCATGTACTTTCCTATGACAATTATCTGAAAAGTTTGTACTTTAATGTTTTTTTACTAAATATATGAAAAGGGGCTGGGGATTTAGCTCAGGTGGTAGAGTGCTTGTGTTTAACAGGCACTCGATTCTATTCCCAGCACCATATTAAGTCAAGTGTGGTTTCACAAGCCTGTAAATCCCAGCACTCTGAAAATGGAGACAGAGAGATCAGGAGTTTGAAGTCATTCTTGGCTACTCAGAGATTAAGGGCAGCCTGGGGTGTATGAGGAGAAGTGTAAAAGAGTAAGAGAAAGGTCTACATTACCAAACACATAGTAAAAATATAATTTCTATATTCTAGATGTCATGTTGAGAAGAGAAAGTATGCAGAGACCAGATTACCTTAGCCTTTCCTCTTACCTCCTGAAGTGAAAAAAGCGACAGAACACTGGCGAGTCTTTCTGCTGGTCCTTATCCTTGCGCAGGCTGTCTAATCGACACTCCCGACACTTGGGCAGCTGTGCCACGATGTTAACACAGGAGTCATCCTGAACAAAGGCCTCTCCACTTTGCTGTAGCTTCTTGAGTTTATCTGGGTCTGTCAAAACTGACTTCCGGGCTGGGGCTAGGAAAATAAGAAAAAGGAAATAAAATCTCACATCTCTGAATAGAACAGAACATCAACATTTGACTGAATTCTAGTAAAGAGAGTCAACATTCCCAAAGTAAAGACACTTCTATTTTTGGTTCAGCTAAAATTTCTGAAAAATAGTCCAAGAAAAGACAATTTAAGCAACAACTAGCAAGTTCTGGTCTTTGTAAACAAACAAACAAACAGATTGGCCATCTAAACCACCAAATTCAACAGTCAGACTTACAACTACAATTTAGTGCACCCATTTCTTCACAATGCTAGTTGCCAGGAGACCACCACCTCTAAATATACTCAGTGCAGTCACGGCAGGCACACCCACAGGTCTGCCTCTGCAAATGGCTGCTCTGCTGATTTGCATGCTCAAAAATAAACTATTTAATGAGAAAGTATTTCTCATAAAGTACCCTTAACAAAAGCTATTCAAATAAAAACCTAATTGTTCTCCTGCTAGTCTACAAAACAAGAGCTAGTTTATCAATGCCTTCCCAAGGGATCGCTTGCCTTATACTTGCTGAACTTGCAACCAACCTCCTTGTAGGATTAAGAGCACTGGTTAAAAACAAGACCCCAAGTAAACTCAGGTTCTATGTTGTACGTGGTAATTGGCATAAGAATTATCAAAGGGAACATTAATATAGTTTCTAGAGGAAAAGGTAGAGCTGTCACAGCAAACAAAGGGAATCAATTACTGTGGCCACCCAAATAATGCAGGAGGAATGTAACACAACCCAAGAGACTTAGGAAATATCTCACAGAAAAAGACCTTCCCTAAGGGTCCAAATGAAGTTGGGGTGTATGAGTTCTTAGACAAAAATAAGCTCAAAACAAAAGCACACAGTAAAATGCTAAACAATGCTGTCAGTCCTCACTCCAACCAACATTATGAAGAGTGAAAGAAAGAGCAAAAGAGGGAAAAACTGTAACATGTAACAGTTTAACTAATACATCAATTGAGACACAGGAGGTGTTTTTAAAGATAAAAACATGCTAGTTCAGTGAGATAACTTTCTTTTCTTACCTACATACAAATAACTAGTTACAAGTAAGCTACTAGCTCTTTAGAAATCTCTATCAGTGTCATTCTATGGAGGAGCAAGTCTACCTCTTTCTTCAGCTCCTCCAAACCCAAGAGGACTCCTTAGCTCTCTTTCCTAGAATCCTGCTTTATCTTGTGCCCCACTGATGGCTGTTTCTCTGTGGTTCCTATTAGCGCACAGAGAAAATCCCTATCTCTTACTGGGAGCTCCCTTCCATGGTGTTCTTCCAGTCCCCTCAAACATAGAGGGAGAGCCAGGGCCAGAAAGATCTCAAAGGTCTAATTTTTATAAAAGAAGTCTCTAGCTTCTCCCCTATACCTTGGCAGGCTGAGATGGAGTCACCTTCATAGGGGGAGAAGGGGAGTCTAAGCCAAGTCAGTAGGGGCCAAACTATTTCACCTTATGGTGGGTCAACTAAAGACCATCCATAGCCAGGACCTTTTCATCCTTTAGCATTCTTTTCTATGAAGGCTTTTAGAGGCATCCAAACTGCATCTCTTTGGGACACACCCAACTGCATCTGACTACGCTTTTTATATTTTGCTAGCAGTTAAATTTTCTATGTACAATAATCAAATATCCTGTAAAACTCAAAAAAAAATAGTAGCAGTGATATAATTTTAATTATTCAGATATCTCAACACTATCTTTTTAGAGTTGGACCAGGCTTCAACATATTATAGATGGATGAAATCCTAAGGTTATTTTATTTGATCTGGCTTAAAAGAAGTATCACAGATTAGTAAATTAAATTGTCCAAATGAAGCTTAATAAGGACAACAATCTCTTAGGAAGAGAAGTAGTGCCAAACTGAACACAAAGACAGGTACTTGACTGTACTTCTGCTTTGTGTAGCCCTAAGTGAAGCAGGGGAACAGAATCCTTTTCCAGAGTCTATCTGTACCCACAAACAACTGTAGTGGGCACAACCCAGCAATCCTAGAGGGCTGCTGACCCTACTCTCGGTGACCCCACACTTGGTGTCAGCATGCGCTAGTCCACACAAGGGGCAGCTACGCTGCAGTGAGATAAAGCTGAACGCCAGAGCCTGCTCGGGCACCTGCCACATGTTTACTCATCTAGGATTTTCACTGCCTCTTCACAGAAACTAAAGTGACTCGCTTCAAAAACGAGCTGTGAGGACTGATGACTCAAAAAGAATAAATAGAACAGATACATGGTTATGAATATTCACTTTCTCTTGGGAGTTACATAACTCTTAAGAAACAGTATGTGTTTTACATAATTAATTTTATGCAAGCTAACTGCTCTATCCAACTTGAACCTCAAGAATGACAAAGCTGGGTTGGAAGAATCCCTAGGCAAAGATATTTCTCTATTTTAACCAACACTAGACTAACAAGATTCAGGAGTCAACTTAACCATTCTGCCTTCTGCTGTCAGAAGCCTCTAGCACATTAGTGTGGGTTTGGTTGTTCTCTCATACATCACAGCACACCTAGAGTTCAAAGGACAGCAAGGGAATCAGTCTCTCCTTACAACATGTAGCTTCTGGGGACTGAACTCGGGTCATCAAGTCTTGCCAGCAGACATCTTTACCCAACTGAGCCATCTTGCTGACAATGTTGTTTTGTTTTGCTTTTTTCTGAATGAGGTTTTTTTATTCATTTCATGGATTTAAATAACTATAAAATCCACGCTGACTTTTTTATATAGTAACAAGTCAGGTGTCAAAGGTTACGTTCTTGTAATAACTCTGAACCTTCTGACATGCTGAGGTCCTTCTGATCTTTTTTTTTTTTTTTTTAAAGATTTATTTATTTATCATTATATATAAGTACACTGTAGCTGTCTTTAGACACACCAGAAGAGGGCATCGGATCTCTTTACAGATGGTTGTGAGCCACCATGTGGTTGCTGGGAATTGAACTCATGACCTCTGGAAGAGCAGTCAGTGCTCTTAACTGGCTGAGCCACCTCTCAGCCCTTCTGATCTTCTAATCATAGTAACAGACTTCTGATTACTATGCCCTCATTAGAATGGACTGACAGCACAAGGTGATAATCCTTACCCAAAATGCTTATGACCAGAAGTGCTGTCAACCTGCAGGTTTGGGGCTTGACTATTGCATATACTTAATTGAGATGGCTTGGGATAGGACCCAAGACCAAACTCAATCCACGTGTTTCTTATAGGCCTAAAGTGTTAGTACAACTTGAAGTCAGAGTCAACCTGTCCACTTGGAGTATCTTGCTGGTGACTTAGGTTCTGAATTTAAAACATTTATGAACTTTCAAATTAGGAAAGTTCAACTTGGAAGTAGGAACCAAGGTGTACCATTTTCTCTGCACTAAGAGCATTTAGGTTGAAAACTGAGTATGCCAAGACTAACTTTAAAAACTGTGCTCAGTGTTCCCAACCCTGTTCAACACAGGGGATAGGAACGACACAGTGACACATATATGCAAACTACCTGTGTGAGACCACAAAGTTCCACCTCTCCTGTCCCAACCTGGATGCTACAAAGACAGCAACAGTATGAAGACAAAGCAACCACCAAAGCAGATCTGACCCATTTTAAGTCAAGAGTATGGCGTCCCTGCAGCATGAAAAATGTTAATAAAGACTTACACTAGCCCTGCAGGGGGAAATTTCTAGTCATTCACATATTTTTATCACAGGGAAGAAACATATCATTTACCAATTGAGATTTGAAACACTTACGAGTCTGGGTTTTATTACTGCTTCTTGTACAACAGCTGTCATGATCGACTTTTACTGAAGTTTCCTTTAAATTCTGTGACTGTGAACCTAAATCTGAAGGTCCAACCTTCTTTTCTGCACAGCTATTAAGCCTAGTGACACCTGCTTCCACTTCTGGCTTGTCTGAAAGACCATCGGGTGTGGAAGCTGTGTGCTCTAGACGCTTCTGCAGTTCAGGAGCAGTGGCATTGTCCAGTTCTGCCTTAGAGGAAGTCTTTGCAAGCAAGCACTCCTTTGTAAGGCCAGTGACTGGTTGTGGAGCAGACTCCAGTCTGCTCTCCTGATCAGTGTTTGTTTTAGGCTGGATACAGCTACCTTTGGGCTCACTCAGAATTTTCAAGTCTCCAGCTCCAACCTGAGAAGATTTTGAAGAAAGTAATCCTGCTTTGCAAACATCTGGTTTTGTTCTCAGTACTTCAGATTTTGTATTTAGACAGGAAGAAATTTCTTCTGGTAAACTCTGCTTGTGACATCTGAAAAACAGAGAAGGAGAAGTAGCATCTAGATCTCTCTTATCTCTTATCACCCTAAAACAATACAGGTTGCTGCTATGGCAACCGGCCAGAAAAAAGAAACTGCTGGTGGTAGTAAATTTTGGAAAGGTTTCTGTGAGCTGAGGTTGAGAACCACCACCTGTGGCCCTGGGGAAGTGTCTTACACACTCAGGAAAACGCACTTCTAAATGCTCCCTGCACGCTCAGGACTTCTACTTCTTACAGCGTAATGAACTTAGCGTCTGCTCAAAACAAACATTATCATATGGAACCAGGAAATATATACAGCAGTTAGGAAATTCAGTTATTTTTAATGTGTCAAATTAAAAATTTACACAAGGCCAATTTTCTAATCCCTTCTTTTTCTATTCCAGAAAAACCTGTACTAAAGTATATTATATAACAAAATAAAAATTATTTAAATTTGAAAGAGAAAACAAGTATTCTTATTTACCAAAACGTGAAAATGCAATCTCATGGCAGGCACATACATCGAGACAAAATCTTAAATGTGTATCAGAAGTAATAGAAATCCCCTCAACTACGAAACATACATTTAACACTACAAACCATGGGCAGCATAAAACACTTTTCTGCTATTAATAACAAGCTACCGGGAGTGGCCAGGACCCAAAGCAAATAGACAAACTAATTATTTGCTTGTACATGGGAAGTTATTCGTTATTTCCTCTACTTCTTAAAAAATATTTTTATTTATTCTTTGAAATTTCCACATATTTAAAAATGTATTGTTTTTATTAGATTTATTTTATGTGTTTTGCCTCAATGTATGTATGTGTACCACACCACCTATGTGCCTGGTGCCCTTGGATTCCCCTGGAACTGGAGTTATAGATGATTCTGAACCACCGTGTAGGTGCTGGGAATAGAGCCCACGTCTTCTATAAGAACAAGAGCTCTTAATTGCTATGCAATCTTCCCAGTCCCCTCCCACTATTTATTGGGGAATTCAAATTATAGTTCTCTGCCTAGCCAAACAACACTCTTATTTCTATACTATTTCTTTTAGTGCTGTTGCTTCAAATCTGGTATTTTATCCTAGAGAAGTACTTCTCATTTACACTTTTAATTAGAAATCTTTATTTAGGTATTATTAAACTTCCAACTGTTTCACCCTTCAAGCATACATACGCATGTTAGTACATGTATGTATGTGTAGGTTTGCATACAAGTCAACCAACACTGTGCACTGCTCCTCAAGCTCCATCCCAGGCTGCCACCCACTTTTATCCTAGTTAATTAATGTACTCTCTCCCACATTTTTTACAGCTATCTTCCAACCTGACTTTTCTACATCAGAGTCACTCTGACCCATCTTCAAGTCTGTATCAACTGCACATATGACCATCACTTCCTCACAAGAGAAATCCTTCCCTCTGTCTACTTTAAACTTCTAACCTTCCCATTGTTTTCTTCACCTGTGAACTGACAGGCAAGGCACTGGTTCCATATATTTGTGTTCAGCTCTTCTCTATACCCACATTTTGACTAACACTGGGGTTCAATGCATGTGCCACCCTCTCCTTCACACCCCCACTGATCAAAGTCTTCTACATATAACCAATTCGCTCCCTTTTCTTCCATGTTTGGGTGCCTCTAGTACTTGCACCACTGAAGGCCCCTGATCAATCTGACCCACGGAGCTCCTATGAAAATGCTCCAGGAATATGAGATACAGAAACAATGAGCTGTGAATAAAATGATTTACTTCTGTGATTGAATACTTTGAACAGAGCACTACTCACCCTTGAGGAAGTTTTGCTCCAATGTTAGGTGGAGAATTGGCTGCCTGGGGAGTATTCTGCTGTCTTGGGTCCTTGCTAGATGGGGTTGCTGCAGTACAGCCAAGCAGGATCTCCTTACATACTGTTGTGGGAACAGACTGTACAGGACACATACTGGGAGAGACCTAAAAGATACCAAAACAACAGATATTAAATACAAGATCCCTAGTGGGCAGTTACCATATGTTAATGAATTAAAAGTAATTTCCTTTGTTTACTACAAGTAAGCACAACACCATTGCCAAATAAAGACCAGCAGAATGAACGTGATAAACTCAATACCAAGGACACTTACGCAATAATCTGTAAATACAGCACTCTATTTTTCATGAAATTTAAGTCATCCTATCTTTTTCGGAACTCTGTTACTATATGAGGAAGAGATGTGGCAACTGCTTTATTAATGTGATGCGCAGAGGTGAACTTTTACGTGACAGCTTCAATGGTAGCTGTTTCACATGCAATCATCTGGACATGACTTGAGTGCCCACCACGCACTTATTGCGTAGACTGGCAGGAGAGCAGACACTTAGGACTCTTACAGGCAATGGGACCTACTGGGTACCACGATAAGCCTTGGCAATGCAATAGAGACTGAGGACACGACTCTTGTTCTTATGTGGCTCATCACAAGGTCACCCAAGCTGGAAAAATATTAAGTCATGACTGGCCTATGGGGAAAGCTAGAGTATCTTCCCCCCTTCCTTTTGCATATAATTTTACCTTTGTAAAAGTAAAAATATTGGATCCACATATTTCTATTAGCAATAGAAACAAAATTTCCTACCATGAGAAGAAGAAACAAAACTCAAAAACCGCCAGACCACTTCAGTCTACCCACTTTTACCGTCTTACTAGGTCAGACTCGTCTGCACATCAGTCCTATGCCGTCCTCAGTCATGCCATTCTACCAGACCGCGCATTCACCAACCCAAACCTAACAGCACCTAAACAATGACACACAACTTTCCTCAAGTCTTTAAAACCTGACGACTGTCAACAGACTAAATGCTGTCTAATCATAAATCATTTTTTCACTTATTCTGGCAACTTTGAAGACTATCTAGCACAGAATAAAAAACACCTGAAAATCAGAAATTTTTAATTATCAAAAATTCTGGCACTGTTTCAAATAACTTTTAGGTCCTAAATTATCTGATTTTTCTGACTCTACTGTTGTCAACCTAACTCAACTTAACTTTCTGTTGGTTTTGTACTGCTTTTTAGGGCCGGGACGTTGACTACACTCTCAGGTCAGTCAACTTTATACCTTTGGGCTTGTCTCCTAATCTTTTAAATAAAGAAATTAGTTGAGTTTATTTTTTTAAAGGTGCTTTTGACATACAGTTCTTTGATAATCACTTATTAAATCAGTAGTCTCCAAAAGCTGAATTACCAAATCATTAAAAATGCTTATTCAAGATTTCCTTTTATCAAGTATCTCTTTCCATCTGCCATCTCCCTTCCTTTGAATACATCTAGAGTTCCTATACTAATGTTTATTCTTAAATTACACTCCAAAACCAAAGTACTTCAAAATTTAGATCACAAATTGTAGAATACATGTATTTTTGCTTTGTAAAGTATCAATCTACTTAAGTCAAGAAACTCCTCATCTTCCTCATTCCCAACACCCAATCAATAATCAATCATGACTCCATTTTCAATGTATCCATTTCTGTGACACCACTACTGTGTTTCTCCCAGACTTGACTGACTTCTCTTCATTCTTGCTAATCCCAATCCTGATGCTCCTACCCACCATAGACAAAGCTTTAGAATCCCATATGGTCCAGTCTTTGGGCAACTATCAGTCCCATTTCAATGAACCTATTTCAACTGAACTGGCTTCTCTTCAAACACACTAAAAGCCTGTTCTAGGTTGGGCTTTGTACCTGCTGTTTCTTCTGCCAACTGTTTTCAGCGGCTGGCTGGTTCCATCTTCTTGCCCTTAAATTGACTAATGTCCTCACAATTTCAGGTTACTCACTGCAAAATAGTGTCCTATAGCCACTCCTTAGTTTTATCCAGCAGCCCTTTCTACAGCACCTGTCACACTGTGAAAGTCTCTTTTACTTAGCTGTTCTCAGTGTCCTCACAATGTACATTTGGGCACAGGCCCGCTCCTTTATTTCCTTTATGACTGACATAAGGCAAATAGCAGGAACCCTGATGGAGAGATGTATGAATGACCAGGTGGATGACAGACACAGTAGCACCTCATCTTCTTCAGTAGCTATAGGTGTTAGAAGTTACTTGAGAAGTTGGGCAGTATTAATGCTCACCACAATACATTAATATCTCCTATACAGTATGCAGTAAATATTCCTTGGAAGGGAAGATAGTGAAGAGGGGGAAAAGGAGGAATCTGCTCTTTTTACAATGGTAATTCACCACAAAAAGGAAAGGATTTGGAGAAAAGTAACAAGTGCAACACAGAGGGTAAAATCACTGGATTCAGATATCAAACCTTGGTTTGAAATCAAGTTTTTGGTACTTCTTAGCCACTGTTCCTGTTTATATGGTGATGGTAACATTTACAACAGTGATTGGCACACAGGTAAATCAATCTTAGAGATAAGCTCTCCTAAAGCAGTAAAATCTCATACAGATGTTCTCAATTATGTCACTGGGCAACAGAATCAGCCTTAACTGAGAGTGCTTTTTCTTCAGGAAATGAAGAATGAATGCCTCTCCGTACCCTGCCTAAGACTCCACTTAACAGGAACACAACTCTTGATCCACAACCATTTCACGCACACACTTCTGCACTGGCCTCTGACTTGACAAAGGTCAAAGTTTCTTCTTACCTGAAGAGTTTTCCCTGAAGGTCTTCTATACCAGGCATGGCAATAGTTCCTCCCTGCCAGCAGACGGAGATAATATAATTGAGTGTACGACAGTATTCTAAAAAAGGCACTGCTGGCACACACTCCTCAGCAGACTCTCCCAATTAACCAAGCAGTGTCAGAACTCTGAGGAATAGTCTGCTAGGCAGAGAAGACCTTCAAGGAGCCAGGTATCACACTGGCAAGCATGTTTATCTTAACCACACCACAGCCAAACGTCTCACCTACCTAATCCTAAGCTCCTGTCTTCCAAAGACCACGTTAAGTAAGCCTGTGCCAGTGCCATGTATTTGGGAAGTACAAGCACTGGGAGAATGGTGCCAAGGGTGTTACCGTATTCACCCGTCACTGACATCTATAGTAACTGCTTGCTTTTATTTGTTTCTTTACCTCTTCAGTTCTTGTAAAATTTAGGTCAGGCCAGTGTTTCTAAAGCTTTCTCAATTATAAAATCACACAGAATATAAAAGAATACTGATACAGGAAAATATTCACAAGGAATGAAGGAAAAAAATCTTTTAATTTCAAAAGAGAATATTCTAACACCAGGCCTCTGTAATACACGAAAGGAAGGGTGCACAGAGGAATGGCTACCATTTCTTTGCTTTCCTATATTTTCTTGACTAACCATAAATTTTAAAGTAATAGCAGGTTCCTCAAGCCTCTAACACTCAAGTAAAAGTAAACACTTCCAATTTCCTTTAGAGTAGCATGACTTTAGTTTAAGAACTAAAGTTGGTGTTTTTCTGCTAGTCTCCTACTCCAAGAAGCTCACCTATACTGATGACAAACTTCATGTAGACATCCAATGAGCATAACACACTATAACCTGGGGAACTCAAAGGATCCTCTTGCCTCAGGCTTCTAAGTAACTGGGACAACAAAAGTGCCTAATGGACACTGGTATTTTTAAAGTAAGGAATGTTGTTCCTTTTTCTATGTAGAATGTTGTTCTTTGTTCTATCTCTAGGCCCAAGTTCAGGCTTAAGTTTTAAAGTTTCTACTGTGTCCAACAATGGGTTCAAGATCACACAAACTTACTGAGCATGAGTAGACCATAGAGATGTGCCCAAAGATTAAGTCTTGCTTCCTTTCCTACCAGAGGGAGTCAGGCAGAGGATCATTATGCATATTTCTAAGTGTCTCCTTAAATGTGTTTACCAGATTTAACTACCTTATCCACACCCTAAAGAGCTGACACACACACACACCTAAGAAGTCTCTACTGACCCCAATTCTGTCAGCATATCAGGACAATTTTTCTAATGTCCAAACAAGGTATACCATCCCCATTCCCTGACCCCTTCCCGACCTGACACTCATTCCTACCACACTTCTATGTAAGCAGATGCATTCTCCAGAACAGGGAGCATTCAGCTACCTGGCCTTTACTCACTTCTGTAACAGACTGTCAACAATTCCTCCAATGTCAAAATCTCACAGCTCTAATTCTCTCCACTTTTACATAGCCTCTAACAACACTGAATTACCAGGCAAGATCCTCTGTGAGCCTAACCATAAGACAGATGCACTATAATCATTTCCTGTTTAGTCCTTTAATACTTCTTCCCCAAAAGACTTAATATCCATTTCTTTTAGAATAAGGATCTCTAAACAGCTCAGACCCTCCTTATACTGAGAAACTACACAGTACTGTACACAATCACCTGACCACCTAATTTGAGTTTTGTAAACTAGAGCTGGTGTGTTCCAAGGCACAAACATTCATATTGTTCAGGTCAGTTATTCCCCTACTTCCTCAGCCCTATCTAGTCTTCCACCAAGCCAAATTAATGCTACCCTCTTGGATCACTTTACACCCTCTTACAGTAGCTAATACCATCAAGCGAACTAGTGCCCATGATTCTGCTGTCACTGCATCCCAAATCACGCCATACACTCAAAACTAAACTAAGGCATCCCTTCTACCTCTGAAAGTGCTTCCTTTCTCTTCCCATGCCACTTGTCCTCCAGATATCTAGCACATAGTAAACATCTTTCTGGTTGCATAAATTGGTATATTTGAAATTAAATGAAGATACATAGTATTAATTTTTAATTAATTTCTACAATGACCTCTTTATTCTTTCCAAAACTATTTGAGTCTCCACTAAAGAGGTTCAAGCCTAGACATTTTATTTGCAAGAAAGAAAAAGATTTCCATCACCTTCATTCAGGAACCTCTGGAAAAGTATCGATTCTAAACATACAAAAGGTACAGTAAAGGTCCTATGGTCTATTCTGCCCTTGATCCAGAACCCTAGCTAGATTGTTTCCTTGAGTTTACTCTCCATGCCTTAATACCCTAATATTTAAGGGTCCTTCTTAAATCCTATAACCAGTCTGTTGGTATCATTCTAGCCAATTTCAGAGTTCTAACCCAGAACATAATGACATGGGAAATTGTTCACTTTGCACATATGCATTTGGAACCCTAAACTGTAAAATTTATTTGTCCTAATGACAAAATGAGAAATAGCCCCAAAGAGTATTTCAGAAAAGTAAATAAAACATCTGAACTTACATGGCATCCATAAAAATCAGTTTTTTTTTTTTGAGCCAAAAATTAATCAGCCATTTACTCTGAAAAGGTAATGCATCTGTATACTTAATCACAAATGAACAACACAAGCCATTTTCATGAGCTAAAGGTCCCATTTCAACAACCTTCTCACAATCCTAAGGCTCTTCCCTTCCTCTCATGCCAGGCAAATTTCCAATTTAACTGTACAACTCAATTACCTTCAGAACCAACTCTAATGGTAAAATTGTCATGTACTGAACATTTTAACCAAATAATTAAAAAGAGAGAGAGAGAGAGAGAGAGAGAGAGAGAGAGAGAGAGAGAGAGACAGACTTTTAGATACCCAAAATAGTGAACTAGAAACTTATATTATCTCCATCTGTTTGGGTATAGAAATTATAGCCAAGATCTGGAACTTACAACAGCAGCAACAAAATAGCACAGAACAACAGAACGAACTGCTCCATCACTATTAAAGACTAGCCATGCAATATTAAAGTTAAACAATGCTTCACACAGTGACAAAAACAAGTTACCTCAGAGCAAGATTTTGCTTGTTTAGAAACTGAACTTGCATTATTCTCAGAAGACTTGCGTTTCACAGCTCCAATTCTTGTAGAATTACCTACAATATAGAATAGTGAGTAAATAAGCTTCCTTCTTTTTGTTTAATGTGAGGAGAAAGAAAGAGAAAAGAAAGGTTTAATCAATGTATCTTACCACACGTTACAAAATTATCGTGTACAACTTCAACGTGAATCAGTGCTGGATCAACAATTTTCAGCGCTGGAATCTTAAAAAATAAAACAAAGATACTGGAAGAAATGTAATTGTTGAGAACAATATTTTAAAATTAACATAAATAACACAACAATAGGATACCAGACAAATAACTCCATTCTGTAACAACTGTAATGCCTTTTACTTCTAACTCTGCCACTTTATAAAAGAAGAAAGGGTTTAGCACCAAGAACACAGCGGCTCTGCAGTGTCCTACCCTGTAAGATGACATCAATTATCACTGCTTTTACCTCCTCACAGTTGACTTGAAGAGTTTTGGATGAGGGGTTTCCATGTACAACAGTTGCTGAAAACCACTGAGTAGATGGATCCAAGCTATAAATTCTTACTTCTGAACCAACAAGGTTCTTGTCACCTTTAAAAAAAGAGAGAAAAGAAAAATTTCCACTCTCTCTCCTAGGAATGGCAATACATTTACATTACCATATTCTATGGAACCAAGAAGTACCAAACAGTTCATCAAGGGTGAACTCACCGTTCTTTGCAGTTTTAAAAAAATCTAATGCAGGAATCGGCAAGAGAACTGCTAAGGGGCTAAAAGCTAAGGTTAAAAAAAAAAAGAAAATAGAGCAAAAACTATGGCTATGAAGCTGAGAAACTAGCAACAGTAAATAAAAGGAAAAAAAACCAACAACAACAGAGTACCACATTACGGCCTTTTTAGTTTTTTATGGTTTTTTGACAGGGTTTCTCTGTGTAGCCAATCTGGCGTCAAACTCGAACTCAAGAGATTCTCCTGCTTCTGCCTCCCAAATGCTGGGATTAAAGGCATGAGACACTAGTGCCCAGCTCTCAAATAATATATCAACTTCATTTAACAAAAATTCCAAATACAGCAAGTCTATGTCAAAATATAGCTGGGTTTTGTTAAGTGCCACCTCTGAACTCTCAAATTTCCAGGAGCTTTAGTATTAAAAAAAAAAAATCTGTTGGTCACATAGTACCATATAAAAGGTAACAAACAAAATTTAAAAAGATTTTAAATTAGAAATTTCTAATCTCCAATATCCAAAAAAAGAAATGTTTCTTTCAAAAAACATTGTTTCTTCCAATGAAAAGTAAAAAGTCTAAATTCTAACTTCTTATAGGTCTATCACTGGCTAACTCATGAACTGTCAACAGATCATTTGTGTACCTTGTAAAAGATGGCTTTCATCCAAATGTTTTACAATCAAAGCTTGAAACTCTTTACTGACCGTCTGATTATCAGTAAGGGAAAGCCGAAGACTGTTTACATCCTGTAAAATCAAAGACCAGAAGAGGATTTTATGAAAGTTAAAGATTGAATCAGATTAAACAGTATTTACTAACCATTTGACTGTATCAAACTACTGCAACTCCAGGGAACTAAACAGGTTAAAAGTCACACCACTAAACAATTACAAGTGTTTAACAGACTGAAGTTAAATCCCCCGAGTTAGGAACACAAGAGGAACTTCAAGAGGTAGGCTGGGAAGATGGCTCCGGGGTGAAAGCACTGTTGCTCTTCTGGAGCACCAAAGTCTGGTTCCTAGAGCCCGTGCCAGATGCCTGTTAGCTCCAGGGACTCCAGTGCCGCCTTTTGACCTCCAAGGGCATTCACACAACAACTGGTACACACTCATTCAGACACAAATAAAATAATCTGTTTTCAAATAATACACTAGGAGTCGATGTGTAATTTTGGTTATGAGAATAATATACAAATTAAACTAATCAATCCAAATTTAAAAATATTCTATATCCCAAACCCTACGGAGAGGGAAAACCCAGAAAATACACGAGACTAGTGCACACCATCGGTTCGTTGAAATTGTTTTTAAAAATTATTTCACACAAACTCATGTAATCTAACTAGTATTCTAAATGCACTTTTGTAATAAAAGATGGAAGGACAAACAGAAAATCTGAATGAATAGCCTAAGACTCCAGAGTAAGTCTCTTCTGAGACACTCTGTTCTTGGCAGTAGTTCTATCTTGGCACTATCCCACAGTTCCCTGGTTTTGTGAGCATACCCAGTTATGATAAATTTATACAGAAACTGTCAATAGGAATAACCCGCCAAACCCAACAGGACAAAGGGGGAAAAAAGCTGCTAAACACAGAGCCCTCAAGTAGCAGGCCTTCAGGCTTCACCTGTGACTTGGTAGTCAAGAATGCTTTCCTTGTTTCTCCCACTGTAAACAACTAGTCTCGGAGTAAGGGGCCATGCTAGAAAAAAATACCAAAACATTTCTTTGGCCAAATAACTTCAGATAAAATCTAGAGGCTCCGAGTATGTTCAAAGTCAATCCCTAAACATTCAGATGTGGGTGTTTTTACTGAAGGCATTTATTGCTCTTACCGTTAAGAGGAGTCTCTAATTCCTACTCCAAAAGAACAAAGATAGCCGCACTGGGCTCTCCAATGAGGCAGACTAACTCTAGTTCACCCAGGAGATTTTTAGGACCCAACTAGTATGTCAGTTGGCTCAGAAACCCCTTTCTTACTCACAGATTATCATATTCAATGTCAAGGCAAACCAAGAGTTTCAATTTTAACTTCTGCATATGTGAAAGAATTTTTCAGGCGCAACCCACATTACTTTACAGCAAGCAAGTAAATCATATCCCTCCACCGAATTATACAGAAGTGTCTAGCTACAAGACAATGCCCTAAAGAAATGAACTTTGACCATTCTTCAGCAAAAAGTAACAAAAACCATTATGTCCTTGATAGTAATATGTAGTTACATTCACACTGATAATCCAGTGCATTTTTCCTAAGAATAAAAATTTCAACCCGGATTTTTCAGTCTTAAGAAACAAAACTAAGAATTCTTTCACTGAAAAGCTAGGACACACGGAGCTATAAATTCTGAAAGCAATGCCAAAAATAAAAACTACTCTCACTTCTCAGAAAGTGAGACATCTGTATCACTGTTAGCAGTCCTTCCCTTTTAACAAATTCTTACCAATCACCTATGAGCAAGATCCAAGAGCTTTATCTTATGAGAGCTTTTTATGTTGTAAAAAAGACCTGAGTTCTGCACACTGATTGGACATGCATTGTGACTAGTGAATACTGCTGATGGTGAGGACTGACTACCCAATTGCTAAAAATGTTGAACTAGGGAACATGGAACAACTGCTCTGAGGAGAAATACAGGGGTTTTAAGAACTCTAGTCACATTTTCATCAACTGATCAATAGGCAACAGTTTTATCTTATATCTGTCCAAAGACAGTTATCTTACTTGGTATATTGCTGCTGATCCATTAACCTTGAACCTCATGGGTAAACCAAACTTAGTAGCTAATGTACATTTCCTTCTTGAATACTTTCCTGCAGACAGCATTGCAACATTTAGGGGCACTTAAAATAATGAAATTATCAAAAATTATTAGGGGCAAAACAAAGAGGATGAAAATGGAGTGGGAAAGAAACAACATCACTAAGCTGCATGATGAAATTTCTTTACACTATCAAAGCTGAAATAAAAAATGCAGAAGACTGTGTCTGACTTCAACTGAGACTGGCATCAGGAATCAGAAAACTGTTGCTCTGTGCAGGACTCCACACAGGGCCATGAATGATAACAACAACTAAGACTCATGAATGAGGACCACATAGAATACCCATATAAACAGTAACTTTGAAAAGTCACTGTGAGATCACCTACCTTTTTCCACACCACACTGTAAATCATCAATGTGTCCCAAGAGACAGCCAAACCCACAGGCTACCTAAGAGATGCTACACAGCAACTCTGTTAAATTCTTCCCGTTGAGGTACAGGCACATGGGCAATGAGTAAGAGCATTTGACTTCTCCCATGAGCAGAACTTCTACTTGTGTGTTAAAGACCACGCCAAGAGTTTACCTGTATAGGTTTCAAAAGGTCTTTGGAAACAAATACACTTTGCTGATCTCCAAGAAAGCGAACAGACGTTATGGATCCCAAGCCAGCTTTGTCTAGTAGAGATTTGTACATCTAAAAACAAACAAACAAAAAAAAATATAAAAACAAAGACAGAACAAAAAAAGTGTTATGTCATTTTAACTACTATCAACATCAATCTGGAAATAGGAACTGACAACTTTCCACACATAAAGAAGTAACAAAGCCAATAAGTTTTTATTTACTGCAAGGATTTCCTAACATTTATGCTGCCACCAGATTACAACATTTATTTAAACCCAGTAATTTAAACCAGATGTACATTTGGAAGTTATTAACACACAGGTTTACAGATCCATGATTTCCCAAAACCTTATGTGGGAAAGAAGTGTATATATGTTTTTCTGAGAGACAGAGTATGTTTTTAGAAAATTCTTGGCTGGAAAAAAATACAAAGGGTGAAATGTAACCACTGTCCTATATTGTTCAAACACCTAGAGTAGCTTTTCACTTCAGAGACAAAATCTGAACTTTTCTAGCATCCTGCAGAGTCTAGCAGTTTTCCACCTGCTTCCCGGCTTCTCCAACTACTCTATACCTGACTCTTCCTCCTTCAAGCTCCACCTTGTCTCTCATGAAATCTGGTATGTCCTCTCCAGATCTACTTTTGCTGCCTGTCAGATGTACTTTAAAAAAAGTCAGCAGCAAAACCTAATTTTCTTCAAATGCTGACTATCTAGCCAAACCAAAGAACTATGTGAATGTACACCTTGCTACTTTCTACCTCCATCCTGATTTTAAATAAGGTCCTAAAAAGTCATGGGACCTGCCTAAAACCACAGAGCTCCAACTAGGGTAGGCAGAAGGTCAGAAGTGCCCCCCTAACTCTTCCACACTGCTATACGTATGACACTACTGTTTCAAAGGAACATTATGCTCCCTTTGTTTCACCCTCAATGGATTAAATATTCTCCATTTGTCAGTTCAATGAAACACAAGTTTTACTCACTATTGCAGGCCACTGAATAACTTGCTCAGGAATCTCAGGTGATTTTCGTTCTGCCAGAACCAGGTTATGTTCTACTAAAAATGCTCTTCTTAGAAGGCTGTAGACATCTATCCATCTTCTCTTCCTCCAAGACTCTCCATCAAACTCCACACACACCTAAACACAGCAAAGCAAAGTCAATTATAAATGAAGTTCTATACTTGCATTATCCTACTTGGAATGCAAGGTGTTTCCACCAGGTACCCGATCTCCGATCTCCGTTTCAAAGACTTCTTTGGGATGCAAAAGTCCAGAGCAACGCCCTCAACGTTCAGTCAACGCCCTCAAGATGACCTCTGAAAGCCCAGAACTCAAAGAACCCCCAACAAAAGGGTTTTACATATGCTAATTAGAGTATGATCTCAGAGAGTTAGAAGGAATTTAAAACCCAAAGAAATACTTATCACACTGCATTTTAATTCAGTCAACATTAAAAGTGGGTTTAAGATGACTCTTCCACCACCACAATCCACCTTGGGAGTTCCCCAGTATCAGAAGAACTTAGCACAAAGCCTTATATATCCCTTCCAACTAACCTGGAAAGTTCACCTCAGAGAAGCCTAAAGCTTATCTGGTTACTCACAGAGAAATCAGTATATAAAGATGTGCTGGGGCTGGGGATTTAGCTCACTGGTAGAGCGCTTACCTAGGAAGCGCAAGGCCCTGGGTTCGGTCCCCAGCTCCGAAAAAAAGAACCAAAAAAAAAAAAAAAAGATGTGCTGCTGTCCTGTGCTTGCCAGTGCTGACCACGAAGCTCAGGGCAAGTGCTCGTCACTGAGCTGTGTCCACAACCCAGAGTTTCAGGTATGAACGTTAAACTATCTTTGAAAGTTTCCCAAGTATTGCAATGCCTTATGCTTCTGACATGCAAAATGTCTGAAAACCTTAACACTGTAACTGCTACTACAGTTTGTATAAAGCTATTAAGACAAAACAAAAACATACAAACAAACAAACAAAAAAAAAACCAAAAAACAAACCCACCACAAACCCAGAGCAGGTCTGTTAGCAACTCTGAGCCAGGAATTACTCACAAAATCTTGAAGATTATAAAATTTGCTAAAACACCCTGCATTTCTCTGTCATTAATCTAGATCTTTAATCTTCTTTAACAGATTTCAATAAAATCACTTAATATGCAGTGCAGAAGATAAATTATTTTTATTTAAAATTCTTCCTCCTACAAACCAGTCTCTCACTTTGAATTTCAGTTTATCTTTTATCTAAGAATCTGATCCTGACTCCTACTCCCCAACAGTGAGACACTAGCTCATTCGCTTCCACTCTTCACTAGAAGCTAAAGAACCCTTTCTTTGGAAACGCTTTTCCTTACCAGAGTCAACATCTGCTGTGGTAGATGGAATGAAGACATCTGTACCTTCTCTTCCTGATGCTCACGCACAGTTGGCTATTTGTGGAAGACTGACATATAAACTCTAATAGGTCAAAGTCTGTGTCTGCTTTTGCTTGCCATCATGGATCACTGGCACACAATTTCTAATCATTAACAAAATTATTAAAATGGATAAATCAACATCTCTCTGAATTAATCTGTTTCTCTTATCTACCTACATAGATGGCAATGAGTTTCCACCTCAATACTGCTAACTCTAATACTAAACCTTGGCTAATGTACACAGTATCTTCTTAGACTCACTGAGACTGTGGGCTAAAGAGCTGGCTCAGCAGTTAAGAGTACTTGCTGTTCTTACTGAGGCTTGGGTTTGGTTGCCAGCGCTCAAATAGTAGCACAAACTTTTAACACCAACTTCATATTCAAAAACTGACATGTTCCTATTTCCTAGCCAGAGAATTTCATCTGTTCACATCAGCCTTATGTCTAATCCAGCTTTCAGTAACAGGTGTTTTTTTTTTCTGTATATCAGAAATACGGAAAAGAGATAACCATAAACAAAAATACAGATTAGAGATCTGGGGTTTGACTCCCAGCTTTGATAAACCTTTATTATGGATGATTTTACATGAACAAAATCAATGTGAGAATATAAGGAAACTAACCTGAGCCTCAAGTCAAGAACCATTATTCTGTATGATGTGTAATGATCTGATGTACAGCGTAAGGACTGATTTCACATTCCTGGCACCCACAAAATGAGACAACATGTGCCTACCATTCCAGTGCAAGGGAAGAGACAGGAGGATCTGGAGGTTTGGTGGCCAGACAGTTTTTGGTCAGCAGGCTCCAGGGTCAGTGAGACCCTGTGTCAAAGAGTAAGGTGGAGGGTGATAAGTAAGGCATTCATCAACCTGATTCTACCACATACATGCATACAACATACACATATGCTCGAAAGAAAAGAAATATACTGGCTAAAAAAAAACCCCTCTAAATCCTAAATTTAATTTTCTAAATCTTATTTTACTAGCTTCAAAACCATAATAGTAACATGCATCTCACTAAATTTAGATTAAAAAAAAAAAACATGCCATAAGTGGCTTCCCAAACCTTAAGATCACAATTATTACCCATTCAGATTACCCATTAAGATAACCTAATTTAAAAGTCATACAAGAGCACTCTCACATTAGAAATACTTAGAAGGGAAAACAAAAACAAAAACCTTAGCTACTCAAAACTCTCCAATTCTTTTAAACTGCAAAATGATATCATCATCTACAAACCTCAATTGCCCAAACAACACAATCATGATTTTTAAAAAGAACAAAAAGCTCTCCTATTTTATAATTTTATTTTTGGCTGGGTTGTATTTATAGATATTGTGGGGCACATGCCAAAGGCTGGACAAATCTACATGACTTTCAAGTATCAGGTTGTATTTGGCTAAAATTCATATTAGCTTTGGTTTAAAAAAAATGACTTGCACAAAATATTTACTGTAATCTAAAACTTATGAGCTTTCCTCAACATTTTTTAGTTTCCTATCAAAACCATGCATATCTTTTAGAAGCTAGTGGACGCTAGTGTAGCATGCCTGAGGTCGGTCCTGAGTTAAGTCAGGCATGGTGATGGAAAAGCAAGGGTTAAAGCTCAAGGTCTTCTTCAGATACAAATTCAGTACATGAAACCTGTCTCAAGTTATCAAATAAAGGGCACTCCTTTTAAGATGTTCTGCCAATATTTCTATCAGATGATATGCAAAGATAACTAAAGTAACCCATACAAGTTTATGAGCTGATCGATCTACCTGGTTTCCATTGTGTTCTTTTCATGGGCATACAAACAAATGTTATTTGTGCTTAACAAACTATGGTTGATTACCTGTATTTTCCACATTTGCTTTTAATAGAGTATAAGTGGTGCCTATTAGTCTATCAAATATCTTGATTTTAGATAGTTCTAAATATTTCAAGCTAATTTTTCTCCCAATAATGAAGTCTGTATGTTACATGGAGCAATGTTACATCTAATCAAGCTATTCTCCAAACCTACCAATTTTGGTTTAAACTCATCTCACCTGGTATATAATTGTAAAACCATTGAAACGCCAAGAAAAATGTTTCCAAGTTCAGAGTAGGAACATAGAGAATGGTGTGGTTAGTGTAGTTTTGATTATATGTTGACTCTATGCCAACTTTATAATGTATAGAGCACTAGAAGTTTCACCACTCCATAAATTAAAAAGAATTCAATGAGTGTGCATGTATGTATGTGTGCAATGCTACTTGAAAATCCTATAACCTAACATTCAATTGTAAGAGGAAAACTGTTTATTGTACTGTGCTATGAGTTTCTAGTTTCACACAGCTTCACTGGCAGTGGGATTCACAATTTTCCAGTTCTAACAGTACAACAGGGCAGAGAACATCTAACTGCTGACAGCAGTAAGAAACAGTTTATACTTATTTGCTAAAGATAGCCAAAGGAAGGAGCAGAAAACTCAATAAAGCAGACAAAGAAACTAAAGACCTACATAGGCAAGGTAGGGGTAGAGGACCTTCCCAACACGCAAATGTACCCTTCCCTCTCAAGAAGACACAGTAGGGTTAGATAAAACAAGTCCTTAAATCTAGGAAACGGTCTCTGCCTCATCAGTAAGTTATTCCTGTTTCCCCATAGCAAAGGAAAAGTTCTCCTAAGTCCTTCACTTATTCATCCAAGTATTTGAACACATACTAAATGCCAAGCAAAGTTCCATTGTTAGACATAAAGAAACATGCAAAATAAAGCACCCTAACTCCACTCTAACTGAAATGAAAGCCACTGCCTAAGGTCTGGAGAGAAGAGTGAACAAGTTATTTAATTTCTTTAAATCTCACTTCTTACACTAAAAGAAAAAAAGAAAAAAGGAAAAAAAAGAAAAGAAAACAAACAAACAACAACAACAACAAAAAAAACTTACCCAATTTGAGGACACTTAGAAGGGTTCAAAAGACACCATAGAATAATTATTTAACACTGACCTACTTTAACAATGTTCTCACCTTAACTTCTTCAAAATCCACTACTCTGGATATTGCTTTTCTAACCTTTAAAATCCTTTTGTTACAAAATGTTTTCCAGATGAAACAATGTTAAGCAGCCTTCACCTTGTTTTCCTTCATCCAGAAAAGCTGGACTTGCACACAGTAAATGGACAGTTGCATACAACCTGAAATTCTCTTTTATTTAGCCTAGTAACTCCATCACAAGACACCCTCACACCATCAAGACTCCTAGGCCCAGATGTAAACATGGTTTTAATTACTGGTTGTTGCTTTATTCTCACTGAATATAACTTGGTTCTAGAGTTGCAAGATACATTTTTGTTAAATACAACTTAATTACTTTTGCGATCAACTAGGGATCAACTAGGGAATGTAGCAGTAAATGCTTGGACAAACAGAAGCAGGTTTGCACCTTAGAGAAGGACTGAGTTGTAAGAGTTTCTCAGGCAAAACCCATAACAAAATTGTTTTTGAACTGAAATCCTAGAAGATACACTGTTAAAAACTGATTCAAGTCCTCCCATCATTATTTAGTAACTAATTACAGCAGCCCAGACCAAAGACTTGTCTGAAAGTGAAGCTCCTCCTAAAAGGGTTTTGTTTTGTTTTTTTTTGGGGGGGGGGGACAATATAAGTTAAAGACCTTTTACTTTACATGTGAAGTCCAACAGGCCCTTAATCATGAGAAGGAAACCTAGTCTCCTGTCAACCTCCCAAGAACTAAGGACTATAAAGTTTAAATATTGCTCCCATTTAGATCAGATCAAATAAATATACTAGAATTTCTTTTTTAACTTGACAAAACAAAAACAAAGACAAACCCCACAACCACGATTGAAATCTAGTACATGAGCCTATATTAGATACAAAGGTTATTAGCCTAGAGCAAACAGGCTGGTCATCTGCATACACCTGCCTCTAAACCTTGATTTGGTAGATAAGTGGAATGGAAGAGAAAAGACATGTTTCAGAGTCCAAGTAGTGGCAGCTCTGTGGCACAACTTTGACCAGGCAGCATGATGGCTAAGGGGGAAGTAGGGAAATTTCCTGGACTAGAGTACAGGCCATGTTAATTTCTAAGGATGGGGCCCATAGGCCATGAACCTCAGCCTTCCCCAGGCACAGGTCTTCATCAGTAACATGGGATCAACAACAAACAGTCCTTAGTAGCCCAAAGCACTGCTGTAAGGACCAAGTAAAGTGTAGTTGCTAGTGATCATTATGATGCCTGCAACGAGGTTAAATGCCCAGTGGTCACTTTTCCTTTGCAACATGAACACAAGGCACATGGTGGAAACTCTGAAAACACATAGGCAAGTAACTTTTTCCAATGATCCTCTCAAGACTTATAGGCATGAACTGAGTTCAAATGAAGTGTCTCAGAAATCAACATTTAACTCACAATGGCTAAAACCTGCTTCCTTTAAGTAGTTTTCAAGAAAATGGCAAAAACAGAAGATCCCAAGGCATGCACATTATTCAGGGTAGAAATATCTTCTGTCTTGACAAACTTCCTTTAAGTTATAATCACTATGGAGCCTTTGTTAGGAATCTTTTTTCAGATGTTTTTGCACAAGGAGTCTTTGTGGGCACAATGGCTTCCTCACTGGTTATTTCCCTACTATTTTGTCACACCAATATTTGTATCACAGAGTAGAATTCATTCCTTTCAAAAGATCTAACTGAAAAAGGTTCCTTCCAGAATGTGTTCGCTGGTCACACGGTTCCATTTCTCTCCTTCCTCTCAAATACCCTATATGGGACAACTCCACCCAAGGCTTCCATACATGGCTGTACCCACAACAACCCAGCCTCATTAACAACCAGAGTCCCTCCCACTCCTGCCTCACTAACCACACATCCACAAATACCCACCGAACAAGCCAAACAGAACTAAAAAACACAACTAAGCTCCTTCCCTTACATTCACACTTCATTTCCACGTTGTAAAGTTTAAGAAGTTGAATGAAGAAATAAAAAGGAACACCCCCACCTGAAATCATCATTTTTGAAAGCACTTCCAAGCTAGCCCTCAATGGTGACTCTAAATGTCATCCACTTCTTTAACCTATTACTAATAAACAATATTTCTCCCGTTGAGGGCATAATCAGACTGTCCCAGCGGGACCCAGTGCCTGCGTTAATGAAGCATGTCTGAACAATCCTAAACCCACTATTGATCTCGGGCCACTGGAGCTCTAGGCCAAACACACCTTGACACTACACACCATTTCAAAGACTTTCATGGTCTAGAGTTCGGCACCTTCTGATCACCTGCCAACTTTCTAGTGGCCCATTTCAGAAAAGGGAGGGAGGGGCGCTTGACTGTCCCGTTACCAAGGTAACTGAAAACCGTCTGACTGCCCAGCCCCCAGAAGATGGTTTTGTTTGTTTGTTTAGGGGTTTTGTATTTTGTTTTCGTCTTTTTGCTTTTTTACCTTCAAATCTTTCTTGGTAACGTCAGTGTGAGAAACAGCTCGAATGGTCCCGGACAGCCAAGGCCACTCTGCAACGCGCTCCAAGTCCCAGTTGTCGTGGCCGCCGTCGCTGCCTTCAGCTGCGGACAGACTGAGGAATCGCTTCCCCACCAATACTGGCCAACTTTCTCCGAGCGTGAGCACCATGGTTTCCACGCCAGCAGGAAGGGCTCCTCCCTGCAGAAGGCACAAAAACAAAATGCGATGGGGGCGGCCGAGGTCGGAGGCGGCCCGAAAAGACGAAGCGCCGACGGGGACCGGTGGAGTGACACCCCCGCAGGTGGATTCCGCACCCCAAGCTGCCACCAGCGCCTCCCCACCCCCCCACTACTCCCCCCCGCAAACACCCGCCCGAGTGCCGCGTGACCCTCTCGCCCCAACAACTTTCGCTTTTTCCAAACCTTTCAAAGCTGGACACTGAGAGAGAGAAGGGAGGACTGAGCCGCAGCGCCAGTGCTTTTGCCTAAGTGTTCGTCCCCTCGCCCTGGCAAAGAAAAGGCTCCCTTAGTGCCTAGGGCCCGTCCCAGCGGCCGGTCCCCGCCCCGAGCGGCCTCGGAGCCGCCGTGGACTAGCTCGAGACTCGACACTTGCCGCGCCCCCGCCCCCCGCTTCCGGGCCGCCGACTCGGGCGCACCCCCGCCCGTCCTGAACCGTGAACCGAGAAGACGCGGCGACCGCCCGCGCGGGTCCTTCACCCTTCTCCCTCTGTCTCCCGCAGCCGAGGCCCGCGGAGCGCTTACCCCGCCTCCCGCCTCCCTGAGTCACCCGCGACGGCGGCAAGAGAGCCCAGCCGCCCAGCCGACTCTAGCTCTGACTTGGTTCAAGAGCTCTCTCACACAAGACACGCACAGCCTCCCGGGCCCGCCCCCTCGGAGCCGCTGCCACCGATGATTGGCTGAGTGGCGGGGGATAGGCGGGGCAGCCAAGGAAACTCTTGGTTTCTAATGGTTAAACTGAAGAGGGCGGGGTCGGGAAAAAAAAACAATTCCTTGGCTGCCTCCTCCCTTCCCCCCTCCCAGCACCGACTCGAAGCCGACCCCCATTAAAGCGCGCAGACTGCGATCAGCAGATCCTTCCGCCGCAGCTCCATTCTTCCATTTGTTGCCTCGCGCTACGCAAAAAAGTCCCGCCGAATCGGTTATCGACTTTGAGGCCAGAAAAGAAAATCACACAGGCTCACAGATAAGAGTGAATGGGGAGACCCAGGACCATGAGCGCCTATTGGATTGCACTTGAAGCGCGTAGGCTGTCGAGCAAAGACGGACCTTCCACTAGGCGGAAGAATCTCACGGGAAAGGGGCGGGGGCGGTACACAGCCTGCGGGGGAGGGACAGCACCGGGACGTGCGGTTTCAAGCGTACGCAGCTAGAGGGGGAGGAGCGACTGGGCTCCGGGGGCTCGTGCGCAGGCGCCAGAAGGGGCGGACTCTGGAGCTTGGGTTGATGGGTGAAATGGCCGCTGGAGGCGCAGGCGCACGTGGTACTGATCATGACTGTCTAGGTCCGCCATTTTGAAGGATAAATGAAGAAAGGCAAGGAGTTGCTGGAAAACGATGTTCATTAAATCTAAAGGCAAACAATCTATTCAAAACTATGTGGAATGCAGGGTTTCTTTAAAAAAAATGCAAGGTGGATATAAGATGTTTTGAGACAACAAAGAAATTGAAAAAGGAGATGAAGTTGATGATTAAAGAGCTAATGGAAGAGGTGACTTTGAAAGACAAAGGAGAGAAAAGATGATTTTGTGGTTTGGACCAGAGGATTCTTGGTTGAATCAGAAAATGGAATGAATAATTGAAGACTTCTTTATGAAGCCTGGTGTTTGACCTAGCATCGCACTTAATCTTTATTATAAAATGAAAGGAAATTTAATTTTAAAAGTATGAAAATGAGAATTAAGAAAAAGTTGAAAAAGTAGTAGGAAATGAATACACAATGCAAATTAGTACCAGATGTTCATTTTGAAAAATACTTGGTTTGAATACATGACGTCAGGATGTTAAAGCTTAAATAATGCTGAAGTTGAATAAACTGAATTGAATTTATGATATTCGAACCATTAAGAGATGGGAAATGGAATGAAGAAACCTATCCACTTCAACAAAAGGCAGAAATGGGAGCAAGAAAAACAAAAGAAAGAAGAAGAAAGTATGGTTAAAAATAAAATGACAGGAATAAGTCCACTTGTATTTACAATAAATATAAATGGGTTAATTTTATAAATAAACATGGAGAGGTTCTTAGTGATTTAAAATTTTTTGACATAAGAATTAAGTACAGCATAAGAAGCTTGAAACTATTAGGGTAAATTTTTTGTAAGACTAATCAGAGGAAAACTACATTAGCATCTTTATACATTATTTAATGAGGATATATTCTGAGAAAAGGTGGTTAAGTGATTTCATCATATTGATAACGATATGCTTATAAAAACTACCATGTCACTGAGAAAACCTTATGGGATCACCATTGTATATGTAATGTGTCATTCACCATAATGTTGTTACACAGTGTATGACTAAGAGTAAAAGCATAAAAAGAAAAAAATTATATTAATAAAGGATTGGTTCTATAAAACAATGTATTATTGAATTATTCTAACTGAAAATATTAAGTTAATAGTACTAAATTACAAGGTTTTGACAGCTTCTAATCACATTAAATACTATAAATCTATTTATCTCAGAAATTTTAAAAACAAGAGGGTGTGGAAGACTTAGATCACATGACACATTACTTGAAATTAACTGCTAAAGACATAAATTCCACTAAAACATGAAAAACATTTTAGGCATACTTCTACTAAAACACATACAATATTTTTGTTTTATTCATGATTCCAGAACCAAGAAAAGTTGGAGAGCTATCCAGTATACTTTATGAACTTACAAAGTCTTATTACCAAATAAGAACCAAAAAAATACAGCAACAAAATACAAACATAGATGGAAAGTTCTTTTATTTAGTATAGGTATTGGGAAATAATCATGTTTATTGCTAACTATTAACTATAATCATTGTATTAAATAATGGATTTTATTTGGACATTTTCATATGTAATTAATTTTAGTAATGTTCTTTCCCATATTACCTCTCTTATTTTCCATTGCATTCCTGATAGAGCTGCCAGAAATATTAAAAGGAAATTAAATGTTCATGAGCTTAAAACTTTAATGAGCTTCCTAGAAACCAATGTGTGTGTTTGTGTATGTACATGTGTGTATCCTGAGAAAACAACTAACAGATAATGGACTGGAAGAAAGGGTAAGATCATTCAGTTGTCAGCATTGTACTAGTCATATCCAATGGATGTGGGAAGAAAAATGGAAATAATCTAAATGTACTTCAATTGGAAAATGAGTAAATAAAATGAATAAAAAGAACAAGGAATAATGGCTCCTTTACACACTAATCTCTGTACTTGGAAAATGGAGGCAGGAGAATCAAGAATTCAATATTAGCCTCAGGTATATAGGAGTTCAAAGCTGGTGGGGGGTTACCTGAAACTGAAAAATGAACAAGAGAAAGAAAAAGATGAAAAAATAGATAAAAGAAATAAATGGAATGTGACATATATTGAAGTTTCAGAGTACTTGAAAAAGAATTAAAAATTCTACATGTACCAACAGATTACCAAAGCTCTTTGAAGAAAAGTACTTCATGTGAAATCATTACTTAACATGCACATAAAAATATTTTATGTGGTCCATTAAATATATTAAACTTGTAACATTGGCTACTGGTATGTGAAGGCCTACATCAGAACTTAGGGAACTAGTTAATGGCGATCAGCATTGTTTACAGTGTGCTTTTTGGTTTTGCATTTTAGATCTTCACTTTAAATTAGCAACTGTCATCAGCACCACTGTCTCTATGCAGAGTGCTTGCATCACCCCCAGAAGGAACCTTTGTACACATTGAACATCTTTATTATTAGCTGTCAAATCCTAGCAACCATTAACTTGGCTTTTGTGTCTATAGAACGTCATATTTGTAAATTTCAAACTAATAAAATAATGTAATATTTGTGTCTGGCTACTCTCACTGAGCAAAATATTTCAAAGGTCTGATCGTGTTGCAGATTTATAATATTTATGGCCTTAAATATAATCCACTATGTGGATAAGCCACATTTTGTTCATTCACTCAATAGATGATAGGCATTTAGGATGTTTCTGCCTTTTTGATACCACAAATAAGCTATCTGTTAAAATACATATATAGTTAGGTCTGTCAAGATGGCACAATGGGTACAGGTGCTAGTCACCAAGACTGAGTACCTGAATTGTATTCAGAACTTACACAAGGAAGGAGAGAACTGACTCCTGAGAGCTGTTTCTGATCTCCTACATTCATACCATGGCAAGTGCACAGAAGTGGAATAGGGACAATACAAGTAGTGGCATTTTAATGTTTTAAATTTCATTTTATTTATTTATTTATTTATTTAGTTAGTTAGTTAGTTAGTTAGTTAGTTAGTTAGTTAGTTAGTTTATGTTCCTGTGGAGGTGAGAGGACAACTTCTGGGTGTTAGTTCTCTCCTTCCGCCGTGTGGCTTCAGGAATCAAATTTGTCCATTCAGGACTGGCAGCAAGTGCCTTTACTTGCTGAGCCGCCTTGTCAAACTGCTCTTGGCATGTTTATGTTGGTTCTTAGCATCAAACTCTGGTCTTATTTCTTTCCAGGCAAACACTTTGCCTATTGTGCTATCCTCCTGGCCCCCTCCTCTATCAATCTGGATTCTGGCAGGGCAGTATGCGAAGTTAGACACCTGAGGAGTGGGGTAAAAGGCACATTTACAGAATAAGGGCTGGTATGAAGAGCCACAGAACAATGAAGGAGACAGACCCAATGTTGGTCACCACAGGAACCATTACAACCCACAGACTAAAGGGGCAAGAAGACAGAGAGTTGCTATTGGAGCCTAGAAGGACCAGCTATGATCTCAGGAGTGTAAAATACATCAGGCTCTGTGAGCTCTAGCAGAGACATACAGCTAGTTAATTCTAGGCTCAGAAGGGAGAGTCAGCCTGAGAGAAAGTTCCTCAGTATCTGTCTCTGGTACCCTCTTGCCTTCCCAATAAGAGGTCAGTTTCCAGGCAGAGAAAGAAGAGGAGCAAAGAACTTCAGGGTACAGAATAGCCTTCGAAGTTGACTTCAATGAGTCAAAGATCATTAGAATAAGAACTGTAACACCTGACCTTTTATTAAAATTGTGACTTAAAGGAATCCTGGTCTCATAAGCTTTTGCAATTCCTGTTGTAATTGACCTTGAATCTAATTCTGAAGAACTAGGACTTACCCATCGCAAACACATTATAGATTTCTGTTTCCAACAATGTATTTCTTACCATATTCCAAAAAGTATTTTGTTTACCATCTCTCTAGATAATTTCTCCTTGATGTGGCTTATTAACTAGAAATTAATAAAGAACTAATTAATTTCTTTTTCTAGTAAAATCAAAGTAAAAACAAAGCAAAACAAACCCTCTTTTTGAGCATTAGTCTGAAACTTCTAGTGAGATATTCTAAAATATATTCAAGGACTTTTGAGATGGCTCAGTGGTTAAGATCACAGGCTGGTCTTCAAGAAACCCAGGTTCAACTCCCAACACTGATTTGGCACACTGGTCTCTAACTCTGGTTCTAGCCGTTCCAGTATCCTCTTCTGATGTCCCTAGCACCAGGTTTGCCCATGATACACAAACATATGCCAACAAAACATCTATATGCATTAAGAATAAATAAGGCAATATTTAAAATATATATTTGGAAGGGCTGGAGAGATGACTAGCAGTAAAGAGCACTTGCTGCTCTTCCAAAGAACCAGAGTTCAGTTTCTAGCACCCATATAGGGTGAGTGGTTCACAACTACCTGTAGACCTGTGTTCCAACCCCCAGCACCCACATTAAAAAACCCAGCATTCTGTTCTTTAATCCTACTGCTGGGGAAGCAGAGACAGGAGTGTTGTGTGTAATGGTTAAAAATTAATCCACACTATTGCAGGCTACTCTCTGGCAGCAGTCTTCCCTCCCACTTTGGGAGCTGCAATCTGCAGTCTTTCCTGTTTCCCTGGCACCTTCCTGTTTCTGCCTCTGAACAGCTTGAATCTCCCCAGCCATCTGTCCCATGTGGCTAGCTGTCACAAACCCCCCATAACTCAGTAAAATCAAAACTCCAGAGGCTTGTAATTTATCAGTCAGATTTATAACAGTAAATTCTCAACCCACAAAATGCCCACACAAAGAATTCAAAACTCAATTGACATTGATACAAGCTGCCCACCTAGATTGGACAAATTGCCCTATATGATTCTATGCTCTTCCGTAATGTTCATAGCTACCTGCGGCTATTTCAAGACAATTGGATCCGGTTGGTCCTCTTCCTCCATCTTCCTCTATCCTTCGCCCTATTTGTCCCCTGTCGTCTCTCTCTGAAACTCTCAGCCCTGCCTTCCTCTTTCATTGCCCAATCAGAGCCTTATATTTCACTTGAACTCACCTGCATACAGACAGCAATCTATAAAGAGGATCCCTTATTTGAGACTGAGTAACTTAAGCAAAGACATTTATTTGGCTCACAATTCTAGTAACCAAAAAGACCAAACAACATGATATCATCAATGTGTTGGTGGGGGCCAAGATGTGGGATGGGTTTTGATGTTTTGCTTTTGAGACAGGGTCTCACTATACAGAGTGTGCTGGCTTGGAACTCACTATGTAGATGAGGCAGGTTTGAACTTAGACATCTGCCTGTTTTTATCTCCCAAGTCTTAAGATTAAAGGCATGTACCACCACACCCAGTCCAATTTGTTGCCCAAATAGTCATAGATGTATGGTGATCTATTAGAGCATGCTTAACCTGCCTATACTGTTTAAGAGACTTTCTCCTTCCACAGAAGTCATCAATTGTCAGTAGCTCCCTGGCTAGGGGTAGGGTTGCTGAGCGTCTAACACCTCCATGCTGAGACATCGACCGGCTTGGTTTTGTGCTGCACAATGTATCCTGATCATATCCACATCCCCCTTTGATTGTTTCTTGTTGTTTTTCAAAACCTTCCGCAACCTTCCACCTCTGCTTCCATCCACTTGGTTAAGCCACCATCTCCAGACTGTTGTTATCACCTCCTCCAACTTATAACTCATGATACAGCTGGACAGAGATTCTTCCAAATACAGATCTGCTTAGTTTCTTATCCAAAAGTTTTACTTTACCTTCAACATAAACTTTCCAACATGGTTTAAAAACCTCAACCCTTTCTACCTTAGAATTCCCCTGAAGACATGAAGAGCACAACAAAGAATCAAGGAGAAAGTTAGTAATGAGAAAATATAAGAGACGATGTAATGGTTCGAATGACATGTCTCCAAGTCTCTGGAATTTGAACACTCAGTCTCCAGTTGGTGGCTGTTTAGGGAGAGTTAGGAGGTATATAACCTTGCTAGAAAAGTATGTCACTGGTTGTGGACCTTGAGGTTTCAAAAGACTTGTGCCATTTAGAGTTAGCTCTCTCTTTCTCTTGTTTGTGGATTAAAATTTGAGTTCTCTGCTGCTCCAGGCAGGAGCCACCTCTTACCTCCACTCCGCCATCACCGACTCTAGCCTTCTGGAAATATAAGCCTCAAACGAACACTTTCTTCTTTAAGTTGTCTTTGTCATGGTGTTTTATCAGAACAATAGAAAAGCAGCAAATAGAGATTAATTCACTTAAAGACAGGTAAAACATAGAAATTAATGAACTTTAATGCAAAGCATTAAAGGTCACTTAAGCTGGCAAAAAAGGAGGAGGAGGAAAGGAAGAGGAAGGAGAGGGCGAGGGAAGAAAAGGAGCTGGGGATGTAGCTCAGAAGCAAAGCATTTGTTTAACACATATGAAGACATAGATTCAATCCTCAGTACAATTGGGGTGCGGGGGTATATGCAGAGACCAATGAGAGCCAGTGAGCATTTGAAGTGCATAGAACAATACCCAAGAGTTTCATATATACATGAATGTAGTCTCACAGAGGAGGAGAAGGATAAAGAAGCAGAAACATTTGAGATAATAGCTGAGAAGCTTCCTGAAGCTAGACATTAACTCACAGATGTAAGGGGCTCAGTTGGCTAAATCCAAAGAAGACTACATGTAGGAATACCAGAGTCAAACACTGAAGATTGCTGGGAAGACAATAGCGTAAAAGATCTTGCAGAGGACACATTGCATGCAGGGGGACGATGACTGAAGTCATGTTTGGCTACTGATCTGAGATAATAGAGACCAAAAGATAAGGCAACAGGCAAAGGAAAAGAATAGTTGTCAATGTAGACTGTTACATTCAGCAAGCGTGTCCTTCAAAACATGAAAGTGAGATGCAGATTTTGAAAATGTCCAAAGAATCTGGATGAACTCATCTAAAGATCCACTGAGAAAAGGCTTACTTGAGTTCAGTCCCTGGCGCCCACATGGTAGAAGGAGAGACTTGATTTCTAAGTTAACCTACACGTGCACATGCTTTCTTTCTTTCTTTTTTTTTTTTCTTTTTTTTCTTTTTTTTTTTTTTGGAGCTGGGGACCGAACCCAGGGGCGCTTGCTAGGCAAGCGCTCTACCACTGAGCTAAATCCCCAACCCCGTGCACATGCATTCTTGTGCATACACATACACAATAAACTAATTAACTAAACAAATACATTAAAACATTTAAAGAAAGATCACTAGTGTACAGAGGTGTTGAACTTACCCTGAAAGATACATGAGTGAAGACACATTTATGACTTAGATAAATTTATAATAAACTGAGTGAAACCCTTCTTGTAAAAATTTAAGATGAAATCTGATTCTGCACTTGACTCATTCACTAGCTCCTTCCAATATAGCCTCGAAGTGGCAGCGGGTACTTTTCTGGTGAAGAAGCTTTTCAAAACCTTGTGTAGCCTGTGGGAAGGAAAAGAGAGACAACTCCTTGATGAACTTTTTCTGGTAGACAATTATCTTCTCTGGTTCATCACACTGAACTCCAAGTTAGCAGTGGTTTTCTGTTTCCAATTTTTTCAAAGTGTAATGAAAGGGATTTGTGTGCGCGTATATGTGTATGTGCACATGCATGTGTGTGTTATGTAATATGTGTGTATGTGCATGTGCCTGTGTATGTGTGTGTCTATATATATCTGTGTGCATGCACATGTATGTATGAATGTATTATTATGTTTGTGCATCTGTGTGTGCATGTGTAAAATTGTACATGAAGTATGTAGACCTCAGTGGCTACCTGAGTTCTGGAATCTGTCCTCATGCACACACTTTGCTTGTCGAGCTGTTAGCCCCTGAGTCCTATATCTTTCTTTTCTTTCTTTCTTTCTTTCTTTCTTTATTTTTTTTTTTGGTTCTTTTTTTCGGAGCTGGGAACCGAACCCAGGGCCTTGCGCTTCCTAGGCATGCGCTCTACCACTGAGCTAAATCCCCAACCCCTGGAGAACTTTAAAAAAAAAAAAAAAAAGCCCGTCCTCTTGAGGTCTATACATATCTCTGGATGTAAATTATTTCTCAACAGAAAAGTCTTCAAAAACAAAAATCAGAAGCAAATGGGTTAGCCCTGCTGCTCATGGCTTCACTGTTACAGGTGTGTTAACAGGAACCGCAGCAGGCATTTAGATTTTCATAAACACAGGTTATTCCTGTCCTATTTAAGGGAAACAGATTTAGGAAGCAAAGTGGTATTCTAATTTTTTGGTAGTTGAAGAATCAAAATTCAAGCAGATTACACATTTCTAATTGCTAACAGTTTTAAAGGCTTTGGGGAACTTGGATATCTTTTGGAATAAAAGTCCACTCAGATGGCAGGGGTTTTTTTGAATGTATATAATGGAACTGAGACATATATCTACCATATATGTATATATGCTATACATATACCATAAATATCATATGGTATGAATATTTCTCACTGTGATGGCTATTCTTGGTTGTCAACTTGACTGTACCTGGAATGAACTACAATCCAGATATGGAGGGCACATCTGCGAGAGATACTAGGCTTGGTTTGAAGTGAGTGACTCTACTTCTAGTCCAAACCTTTGATCTGGATCTTGAGTCCAGAAGACTCATGCCTTTAGTCCAGATCTTGAGGTAGGAAGACACACCTTTAATGTGGGCCACACCTTCTGCTGGAAGAAGCCTATATAAGAACATGGAAGAAGGAAGCTTTTGTTATTTGCCCGATTGCCCTCACCTTGCTAGCATAGCACATCCATTCCTTCGCTGGCATTGGAACCTACTTCTTCAGGATTCCAGAATATACAGAAGACCAGCTGAGACACCTAGAGTCATGGGACTGAAGAACTACTACTAAATTCTTGGACTTTCCAATGGAGAGATGCATTCTGTACAGTCTGTGACTCTAGAGAACCTTGACTAATAGATAGGCATATAAAAGATATATTACTGTTTGATGTGATTTCTTTTCTTAAGATATATTTTTGTTTATTCATCATCCCACTTGGGCGTATGCTACCCCGTGCTGGGCTGACTTGTGTTTATCCTTCTCCCATTTGGGCTCTGCCTCTCCTAATCCTGGGCTTTTTTTTTTCAGCAACAAATCTCACAAAGGCAGCATTCTCCTTGTGATAAACCTCATTTTCCCTGTCTCTTCTAATGGCTTCAGGATTGAAATGTTCAGGAAAGAGAAAGGAAAACTAAAAATATTTGACTTGATTTTAATATAGAATCTGCTCCATGTGGACCTTGCTTTCATGAGTTCTGATTTTATCATTTTCTCTAATGAGTAATCACTAGTCTTCAAAGTATTAGATAGTATTAGATTATTATTTGCCCTCACTAGAAACACCATGGTAATTATAAAGAAAATTTTCTATATTGGTCTATTTTGTATTTTCCAAACTATATAGAGATAACTTGATTTTTCCTAACTCATTGCTCACCTTGAGGATTAATGCATCCCTGTGTGTATGTGCATATGTGTTTGTGTGCATGCACATGTATGTGGGCAAACATGCACATGCATGATTTCTTATTTCTATCACATATTCTAATTGATGTCTGCTAAAGAAAAAAATCTTTTTTTCATTTTGCTCTTTCTTTCTTTCTCTTTCTTTCTTTCTTTCTTTCTTTCTTTCTTTCTTTCTTTCTTTCTTTCTTTCCAGCTTTAGGGATCAAATTCAGGGCCTTGAGCTTACTAGGAAATACTGTACCAGTGAGCTACATCCACAGCCCATGGAAAGCCTGCTTTACTGCAGAGGTCTAACGTACTACACAGTCCTTTAAAGTAGTTCTGATCAGAATAATTTGCCTCTATTAAGTGTTATATTTTAAACCTAAACATATTAGAATGCATTTCAGATTAATCCATGTAGAAGGCGTGAAAGTCAAAAAAATCCCCTAGAGATCGCCACAAAACCTGTGTACATATTATATCACCTTACTCAAGGGAGCTTTGTCTGGGTAGTTAAGATTTTGAAATAAGAAGATTGTTTTGATAAAATTACAAGGTTCTTTTTCAGATGCAAGGCAAATGCAAAAGATATGAGGCTAAAAGGACACACCTACACAGAGAAAACGGAGGGAGGGAGGGAAGGAGGGAGGGAGAATACAGTTGTTATTGTTATATGCAATAAAATGGACTTTTCCCTCCTGACAAGTTAATAGGAAAGGCCACCCAGTGATTACTCATTACACAATTTACAACTTATTAAATCTTCAAAATACCAAAATATCAAGGTGGGTGTGTTTACTCCTGCTTTTCTGCTGAGAATATTGAGGAGTAGAAAAGACTCTTTTGAAGAACATAGAGAGGAAGTGAGTTTGTCTTCAAAGCCAGTACAAGAACCTAACTGCCCCTAACTGCCCATAAGTAACTGTCCGTAACTGCCTCTAACTGCCCCTAACTGCCCCTAACTGCCCCAAGCTGGGTAGGCAGGAATAAGCTGTCCGTCTCTCCAAACATTCCACAGCTACAGCTGTGATGGGCACGCGCATGGGGGGAAGGACCTCCTGGACCGCACAGTTGGCTTGCTGGACTTTGTCTGTTAGTGACTGAGAATCGCAGCATCATTTCTCTGGAACTGGCTTTCAGAGGCTTCCCACAAAGAGCTGAAGCCGAATGCTGGAGACCTGCATCCTTCTTTTTCCTTTCTGTGTGCACCCGGGTCTCCTCTCACCTGAAGTAATATTTTTTTTCTATTTTAGTGCTGACTCGCTATGTGTTTGTTCTTTGAATTATTTCAAACTGCACTATTTTATTGTTTACTTTTGTTTTAAATTTTTTTATTGCGCGTGCGTGTGCCTGTGCCTGTGCCAATGCCTGTGAGTGAGTGCGTGCATGTGCGTAGGTCAGAGAACGAGTACAGGCATCAGTTCTTTCTCCACCACGTGGGTCCTAAGGATTGCACTCAGGTTACCAGGTTTGGCAGCCCTAACCCTGACCTGTTGAGCCATCTTACCAGTCCGTTGCTTACCTTTAAATCCTTCTGTTTTCTAGAGCTGGAGCTCAATTGTCAGAGTGACACAACACAGAGCCCTAAGCCCAGTAAATAAAGCTGGAAGGGTGGTATTTGCCTGTGATCCTAGCACTCAGGAGATTACAACAGGAGAGTCAAAGGCTCAAGGCCAGAGTTAAGGTGGAGGCCAACCTGGTCTACATGAGTCTATCTCAAAAAGAAAAATCCTTTTCTAATTTTTTTTTTTTTGGCTTGTTCCTTTCTGGGTGTTTATTTTGTATGGAATTTCAAAAACACTTCCCCAACGTTTTATTTGATTTTGACTCTGTCTTTCTCTTTTTCTTCCTTTGACCTCCCCCGAACAACCCCCCACCACAAAAGGTGCTGGTTTTGATCTCCTGGTTTTGCTTGTTTCTGTCAGTATGATGTTGTTCTTGGGTGTTAACTTTTGCACGCCTGTGAGAGATTTTTGCTTAGCTTGAGGTGGGAAGATACAGCTTTAATCCAGATCATTCGATCTGGGAAAAATCCATCTCCAATCTGGGCCACACCTTCTGCTGGAAGCCTATGTAAGGACAAGAAGAAGGAAGCTTCTGCTCTGTCTGCTTGCTCTGCCTTGCTAGCACATCCATTCCTTCCCTGACATCAGAGTCTACTTCTTCAGGGTTCCATGTATACTCAAGAGCAGCTGAGACATCCAGCCCCATGGCCTGCAAAATTAATAGATCCTTGGCCTTCCACTCATAGGCAGCCACTGTCAGATTATCTGGACCATAGCTTGTAAATTGTTCTAATACATTCCATATATCTCTATATATTTATATCTATATATATGCTTGCTCTATATACTCACTCTATATCTATCTATATACTATATATGTAAATATAAAACTACTACAGAGTGAATATTATATATTTATCTCTATATAGATGAGTTTTTACTATGGAGTGATATATTCTATATATCTATATCTATATATATCTGTTACTCTGGAGACCCCCAATACTGTCAGCTTTGTTAAAAAATACATTTAAACTCTTTATATTTGTTTTATAATTTCAACTATTAGTTTTTCCATATAGTTTACTTTCTGAACATGTTATTTTAGCTTTGGAATTTGCTGATTTTTTTATATGGGGGCACACATGTGTGCAGGTGCTCATGTTTGCACATGTGTGTTGAGGCCAGAATCTGCCTCAAGCGTCACTCCTAGGTGCCATTCACCTTGTTTGAGACAGTGTCTCCATGAGCCTGGAACAATTTAAGTAGGCTGGGCTGGCCTGCAAACAATCTCCAGGGACCCACTCCAGCTCTGGGATTCCAAATAAACCATCTGGCTTTTTAATGTGAACTCTGGCAATGGAACTCATGTCTTTATGCTCAATAGGCAAGCACTTTACCTACTGAACAATCACTCCAGCACTATTTATGCATTCTTACAGGTTATTTTAGTACTGCAGGGGAATATTTGTTTTCATATTTTATTTGATTTTGAATGTGTGTGTGTGCATGCAGATGGGCATTTCCATGTGTACACTGAGGCCAGCAAAAGATGCCAGGTGTCCCACTATCATTGTACACCTGATTCCCTTGAGACAGGGTCTCTCACTGAACCTGGAGCTGGTGGTTAGCACACGCCAGCCACCTTCCTATCTCTGTTACCCACTAAGTCAGAGCTACAACCATGTGCCTGGCTTTAAAAAACAAAACCACAGCTCTGGAAGGTTAAAAACTCTGGTCCTCGTGTTTATACAGCTTGTACTTTTGCCCACTGAACCTTATCTCCAGCCCTTTGAGTTTAAATTTCTTTGAAAACAATTTTACATTTGAACTGGATCACTAATATACATGAAGTATTAAGCCTCTGGTTTTCTGTTCTAAATTCTTTTCATGTGTCTGAACCGCAATTCTTTCTCTTTTATTTTATTTCCCTTTCACCTTAGAAAGGAAACGTTTCATAGCATAGTCCTTATTTCCTTCTTCCTTGAAAATTGTATTTATTTGTGTGCATGTGGCAGGAGCGGGGGAGCATGTGTGTCTGAGACCAGCTTGCCTGAATCAGCTTTTCCATCTGTCATGTGGGTCCCAGGATTAAGGCACCAGGTTTAGTAGTAAATGCCCTTTTCCTGCTGAGCCATTCCTAGCCAGTTCCCTCCCTCCCTCCCTCCCTCCCTCCCTTCCTTCCCCCTTCCTTCCTTCCTTCCTTCCTTCCTCCTTCCTTCCTTTCTTCCTTCCTTGTTTCTTTCTGTGATAGGGTTTCAAAGTATTTTCCAGGTTGGCCTCAAGTTCCCAGACTCCGGCCATATCCATTTTGCTCGTCTTCCCCTAGAGGCTCCCACCGTGTGCTCCTGCAGACATGGCTCAGCCCCTCTCAGAAAAATCACTCCAGCTGCAGGTAAACAAGAGAAGTCATCAGATTGGTGACTCTCCTGGGAAATCCTCAGGATATAGTTAAGGATGAGAAATATCATAATTGACGGCTTTAAGACGTGTGTAGTGCTACTTTAGATTCCTTGAAAATAGGCGGAAATTAAAATCTAATAAACGAAAATGAAATTGACTCAATACCGATTATGATTATCATCATTTTGATATTTTATACTTTATTCTTAATAGTAATAATGACTATTTCTGTATGCACTCAAAGAAAAAGTGGATTGATAAGATACAAGCCTTAAAAGGAAAATTAGAGAGGCTTATAAATGAGAAAAAGAAAAATACTCAGACACAGATGGAGGAATTTAGACAAATCTTAGAAAGACCTGAGAAAAATACTCAGACACAAACAGAGGAATTTTTTTTTCTTTTTTTTTGGAGCTGGGGACCGAACCCAGGGCCTTGCGCTTGCTAGGCAAGCGCTCTACCACTGAGCTAAATCCCCAACCCCACAAACAGAGGAATTTAAACAAACCTTAGAAAAACCTATAAAAGAGAGTTAAAATATACTCAGATACAGACAGGGGAATTTAGACAAGAGTCTACCACACCACTGCATAATGAAATTGAAAGGGGGCCCAAGATTATTAGAAAATGAACCTTAGTTTATCCAGTTATAAGACCCACCAGTAGATGATAGCCACCCCTAAGGTTATAATGACATTAAATGAAATCCTAGCGATATATTTGATTTGAGAAGATTTAAGGAAATGGTTGTTTCCTATAGTTTGTGTTCACCCTATATGAAGCAGATATTAAATTCATGGGAACCTCAGAATAGAATTATCACCCAGGACTGGAAAGATTTGGCAACAGCAATATTGGAAGCTGGCCCTCAGTTACGAGGGCAAACATGGTGGGAAGAACAAGCTAAGGCCGTACAACAAGGAAATCAGGCGAGAGGATTTGGTATTTCCCAAGGTCAGTTATCAGTTGCTTATTAAAAGTCAATATGCTGAGTTACAAAGGCAGCTTGAATGTGATGCCTGTGCTATGCCATTTAGCAGCCTTAAATGTTTGGGACAAGGTTAAAGAATCAGGAAAGAGATCTGAGTCATTTACTAAAATTATACAAGTATCAAAAGAAGCCTTCACTGATTTTTTTTTTTTAAAGAGTGACTTCAGATGTAAATAGACTAGTATTAGATTCAGAAGTCAGAATCTTCTGACTACTGATTGAATCTTTGGCTTTTGAAAATGTTAATTCAGAATTCAAAAGCAGGGTTAGACCTTTAAAGGCAAGTTCAGCATCAATAGAGGAACGGGTTAGAGATAGAGCTGATGATGGATCTCATGTTTATGATGCTAATCTGATAGAAGTAATTTCTAAAAGTCTTAAGAAAAATCAAAATGGCAGATGTTTTAATTGTGGTCAGCAAGGTCATTTGAAAAGGGATTATAGGCAAAGCATTCCTAGAAACAATGCTTTTCCTAGAAATAATCTGAAACGAAGACCTCAGCCTTCTGGAATATGCAGAAGATGTGTCAAAGGCCAGCACTATACTAATGAATGCCCTAAGGAGTATCCTGCAGGCCCAGATATCAAATTCGATTCAATCATTACCTGTCAGAATTGGAGAAACTTAGCCACATAGCAATTAAAAGATTTAGTGCCTGTTATTAAACAGGAAACACTGTTCTGGATATAATCACAGTCAGAACAGCTCCAATTGTTGACAAAAAACTCAGGAGAGACCAGAAAACAAGTATTTCGGGAAACTGCTATAAATGATCAGAGGCCAAAGCTAAAATACAAATAAATGACATTGAAATTGGATGTTTAGTAGACACAGGAGCAGATGTAACAATATTTCCACCAAAATATTGGAGTCTAGATTAGCTTCTTCAGGAGGTAAACATTCAGTTTGTAGGGATTGGAACCTTAACTCAGGTAAAACAAAGTGCAAAATGGTTCGAGTGTATAGTGCCAGAAGGGCAAATAGGAAAATTATAGCAATCTGTGACTAATGTAGTCATAAATTTAGATAATGTGATTTGTTGTACCAATGGAAAACACAGAATGATATTCCTCCAATCTCAGCCACAAACCATGCAAATACCGACTCAATCAGACAGAGGTAGCTTATTGAACGTATACACTAATACTGATTGATTAGGACTGTAGCTCAGACAGGGATGAGCCATGGCATTGAACATCTTTCTCTGTCAGCTTATCATTGGCTTAGCTTTTTCAAAACCTGCTTTAATAAGGGTTCTTAACCTTCCTTCTAGCCCACCACCTACCAGAGATAGTGGAAAAGAAAGGTTATTAGGATACAGGGGAGGTGGCCGTGTTTAGAAATTGTTATTAGAGAAAATCCAATCTGCACTGTCAGGAAATTGGCAGCTCAGTTCACGGGAGTCAGCAGCATAGGCTTATCCACTTGCAAACACTTCACAATATACCAGCAGTCCAGTTCAGGGGTGGCAGGATAGCAAACACAAATCAGCAGCAGTGTGGCATGACCTAGCAGAAACAGCCAGGCTTCGGTCTCAGCACAAGTCAGCAGGAGTGGTCAGGACCAGCAGAGACACCAGGAGAAGGTCTCTGCTGTGTGTCAACAAATCGAAGATCATCAAAAACAAAGACAAAGACCACAAGCTTTGCAAAGCTAGCTATGCAAGCCTGCTGTCACTGAGTCCTATTCATACTCCCCCCAAACATCACATGTTCTCGTACGAGTCTTGCCTCACCATGTGAGTCTGTCTGAGCAAAATTCCACTTAAGTCTGTATCATCTGACATCACTGTCAATTGGTCAAGTCCATGTAAGCAATAAGAAGCCACCAGAACACTACCAGAAATCTTTTGGTGTGTTTCTTTCTATGAAGCCACAATAAATAATCACCAGTAAACAATGGTAAGGCACACCAATACCAGCTAGTGTCATCCACTGTCTGTTGGGTTATTTTTATATTCCTTTTTAATATCATTTGTCCTTTTATGTGCTTTTTGCTTTAGCAAAACATCCTTTTACCTGTGTCTACTTAATCAAAACATTCTTTGACATAACTGACTTTCCAAAGAAACCAGAAGTTTCCACTTCAGCTTATAAAGAAAAAAAAAATACATGAAAACCACAGTGAGTTCACACACAGGTGCAGGAAGTGCTGCCCAGTGGTCAGCTCTGACTCAAGCCACTTTAGACATAACAGTTCATATTGACCTTTAGCTTGTTGGATCCTACGTAAAGCTGTGTGGAATTTCTTAAGATTAACAAACCTCGAAACATACAGAACATAACGGGATGTGATCAGCATGGCCTTGCTCTGAGACTAGTTATTTTTCTGTGTCAGTGACTGGCAGGCATATTACAGCAACAACACGAAATCACTGGCAGACGTAGAACAAAATATACAGCTATGCTGGGGGAGGGGCAGATCTCAACAGCATTACCAAGAACAGTCACACACTGTCCAGATTGTCCATAAGCAGAACATGACAGGTGTTGGTCTTTCAAATGTAACAGCTGCCCTACTTATAAAAGGGTAAACTGACAAACTTGTGGAACATTATTAGCTTTTTGAGTTGTCTTCTTAAATAAAAAGTGTATTTTTGTTATTTGGTATTAAAAGCACAGGTAAGATATTTAAAATGTTTTCAGTAAGTTCAAAGGGTTACTATAGTTCAAATTTGTTTTCTCAATCTCTTAAGAGTTACAATGATTTGGAACTAAGATTAAATACTTGAACGGGGAGGTGGTAGTCCATGCCTTGAATTCCAACAGAGACAGGTGGGTCTCTGTAAATTAGTCGGTTTCTAAACTCTAGAGGTAACGTGAGCAAGTGGTTGACACCTTTCATCCCAACACCTGAGAGTCAGAGGCAGGCATATAAGAATTAAATTTAAAATTTTTAAGGCTACTTGCAAAAGGTAGGATAAAATTCAAAGTGAATTTCCTTTGTGATCGAAAAAAATATATATATATATAAATCTTGACTATATATATGTGGAAAATAAATATATTTATTCACTATGATATATTTTGTTTCAAATTTCAAAAGAATTTTTAAAATTTCAATGGAAAGATGATGTTTTTTTCTGTTGGCAAAAATCATTTTGCACTAGGAAAGGTATAACCTGCCCCAAAAAGGGACCCTTTCCCCGAGAGTTAGGGTTGGGGCAGTGTTTTGCTTTAATCTTTCCAGAAGACTGAAAGCACCCAAGTAAGGAATGACAAGTGAAACATCTGAAGAAAAAGGATGGATCATCAAGAAAGTATGTCCCAAGAAAAAGAGTAAATTGGTCAAGTGGTACTGCCCACCTCCATTTCTTCTGCCCTCCATAGACATGGTCTTTATATGGTCTCAAATTAAAAATTAAAGCTGGACCTTGGGGTTGGAGCATGGCTCTCTCCTTCTCTACACCCATGCATGTTTGTTAAAGGAAAATCCAAAATATCTATCTTGCATCAGAAGAGTCACCTAGTATGGGACAGAGGGAAACAAAAAATAAGGGACTGTTTTATTGCCACTAATCCCATAGTCTTTTGGTTTTCATTTGACTCTCTAAAACTTCAATAAGATATAAATATTATCTCAAATGTATGATTATTGTTATATATATAATATATTTTTTTTGTCTGTTGTGATACTAGTAGTCATACAGAGAACTAATTCTAGAGATAAGCTTCATCTAGCTTCCTGTACACGTTTTCAGGTTTGAGTCTGAAGCAAGTAACTAGGAACCAAGTTTGTGTACCTCAGATATACTTGATTCTGGTCCTCAAACCTTTCTGAGATCTGCTGAGTATGGCATTTAAAGCGTTTAGGTTTTCTAACATTCCTAACAGTAACCTTGTAGGTTTCTAAGAAGGTGATAGGGACCCACAATGAGGAATTGGCCTGGATAATGCTACCACTGGAAAACTGCCCATGTTTCTGCTGCCATGCTCTGTGTAAACAGGGGACACCATCGGGTTGATTGCTGTGTTCTACCTAGCAAGGATTGCCCTGAGCTGAAAAACACCACCCAAAGATCAGCTTCAGACTACAAGCTGCTCAGGACATTCAAATTGCTGAGTTCATATAAGGTTGACACAAACATTCAACAGAACTTTGAATTCAAAATACTTAATCCAAGGACTGCCAAATACAACCAAGCTGGATATTGTGGAAAGTTTGGCAAAAATAGTTTTATTATTATAATTAATTTTACTTTATTAAAATCTGTCCTTTTTATTCAGACAAAAATTGGATATGGGAATAATATAGAAATAATATAGGAATAATAGAAAAAAGTGGATTATTGAATCTACTCTTATAGATCTTTGTATATTGATACAAAATTAAGAATTTATTTGGTGGGGTTAGGGATTTGGCTCAGTGGTAGAGCGCTTGCCTAGCAAGCACAAGGCCCTGGGTTCAGTCCCCAGCTCTGAAAAAAAGAATAGAAAAAAAAAAGAATTTATTTGGTTACATTGGTATAGATCTTTGGAGTTTGATACAGAATTAATGTTCTATTTTGGTTTTAACATACTTTGTATGAACTTTTTATAAGGTATTGTACCTATGTTATTCTTAAAAAATGCAATGTGAAGTTCTAGTACTTTTGAAAGCTAGTATTACAAATTGTTTAGGATAATTTAAAAATGCAAGTTAATAGTCGATCAAGTTTTGTTAGGCACCATTTAGTTAATCATAGTTATTTTCTAAGTTAATCAGATAGTAAGTAACTAAGCAAACACTTGCTTATTAAAATATACTGACATAGTTAGATGGTCTTCAGAAACATCAGAGATCTGTAGGGTATGACATTCAAAGATTCCTTGGAGACTTTTTTGACAATGAGATATGCCAGCTCCTGGCAGAACCCCCATTCTACTTCAGAGAAGATGGTAAGTATTGAAGAACCTCCTTATTGCATTTGTCTTTAATGTGGCAAGCTGCCCTCGCCTCAACTGCAGACAGTGAACTGTCCAAACTGTAGACAAGCAGGACACAAAGTAAACCGGCGAACTCTACCATGGCAAGGTAGAGAAGTCCTTCATAATTTCAGTTTTACAGAAATATCAGTCGGATATTTTGGGTTAGTAGGCCAAAGAGCTGGATGTTGCAACATTGCAGAGAAATCTTGAGTAACTGTTAGCTAGCCAGCAGTCACTGTCGTTTCTATAGTTTTGGAAGGTGCTTGCTTGGCACTTCCTGTTTATTCAGGTAATATTTATCTTTCTCAGGTCTCTGATAGCTATAATCTCACAGGGAAGCTTACGTTGTTTAGGATTTAAGAAAATGTTTTAAGGTCTAATAAGATGTTTTTAGGTTGATAAATGCAAGTTATGATAGAAGGTGATTTAGATACAGAACTTTGGATTCACCAAGATAGGATCAATAGTAGAGTACGTTCTCCCTGGTTGCCAAGTACAAATGGGCGTTGTGAATATAATTCTTACCAGGTAGTATATAGTTGATTGGTGTTAGAGAAAGCCTTTTATTTAGACGAAAGGGGGGAAAGTTGCAGGATATTTGGTCACAGTGTGAACCCCAAGATTGCAAGCTGAAAAACTTGTTTCTTGTAGTGATGTGCTTCAACATGAATCATACCTTTAACCCAAGAGCTTTCTGTAACAATTAAATAAAGCCAACAACAGGTCAAAAGACGGAGCAAGGGACCAGTTGAGAGCTAGTGAACATAAGGAAGAAGGAAGGAGGGGCATTGAGTTGAAGGGTATTTAAGACAGTGTGGAGGAGAAGGAACTTTTTCCTTCTGAGCTGTCAGTGAAGTAGGAAGGTCAGCTATATGCTTTCAATGTCTCTCTGCACTAGTAGGCTTTCACCACTATGCCTGGCTGCTGAGTCATCATTTGGTAAAATTGAACATTTGGGATTTTGTTTTTAAAAACAACAAACACACACACACACACACACACACACACACATATATGTATTTATGCATACATATATATGTATACACACAAGAGGTCTTATTTTGAGGCTGAGTTAGGAAAATCAACAGCAAAGTTGGGCAGTGTGGCGAGGGCCTAAGCTATTTGCTATCTGATTTTGTTGTTGTTTTAGATGTGTCTCCTGTAGCCCAGGCTGGCTTCATAGTCACTGTGCAGCCAGTAACGAACCTGAACTTCTGATCCTCCTGCCCACAGTTCCTGAGTGCTAGCAATACAGGTATTTGGTTTTTATTGGTGATATGCATCAAACCCAGGGCTTCGTGCATAGCCAGAGCACTTGATAAGCAGATTCAGAATGCCTACATCCACAGCTCCTGCCTGATCTTTAATAGAAAAGGTTTTCTGACCTCCGTGGAAAATCAGAGAAGGAGTCTTAAAGGCAAGGCAGAAAACTGCTTACCTTGTTTGAGCAGGAAGGTAAATAAGAAGTCTCAGAGGGAATCATCCACAAGTCTACATTTCATTCAGAGAGTAAACCATGGAAGAGAAAGATTGTATCCAGGTACCTTTGTCTGAATTATGACAGTTATGCTAATGTCAGGACAACTGGACATGTTAGAAACCAAAAAATGGATATGCCAGTGCCTGAAGAATTATATTTCCAACAGGGAAAACACTTCTCTGAGTGAACTGCTTTGACCTTGAGTGCTTTGAATGATGTGGAAATGACACTGTAGCTTCCAAGATCAGATGGTAGGGAGCATTATAAACTTGTTTTCAGTGAAGTATTGCCCTGAATCCACCACCCTCTGAGGAAGCCTAGGCTAGCCTAGAAATCCACCATCCTCTGAGGGAAAGACCACAGGGAAAAGATCTCAGAAACCCAACCGACTCTAGCATGTCTCAAGTTGACCAAACCAAACCAAACCAAACCAAACCAAACCAAAACAACCTACCAAAAACACCAAAAAAAAAAGCAAACAATAAACCCTGACCAATACAATTATCTAGACTAGTCCTAAACCCACCCTACCCCAGGAAGGTCCTGAACTTGTGATCTTTCTACTTCAGCCTTCCAAGTAGCATTGGACAAAATCATGTCTTTTGCTCCACCAATGACTCCTTGAAGAAAAGCCAATCTCCAATCCTCTCAAGAATTAGTAATACCCTGTAGACACCACCATTGTATTGTACCATTTTATTTTCACATTCTATTTTTCTCTCACATCCTATGCACTCACTAGACCACAGTCCATAAAGCTAAGATTGAGGTCTAATCTTTCCTGCATCTTTAGCCCTAAAGAAATTAGGTATTCTATAATTGTTAGTTAATTAAAACAAATGAAAATTTAAGTAAATGAAAAGATGTTGAAGAAATACAATTTTTTAATGTTCAAATGTATAATAAATGTCACTTATAGGGGTATATGTGTGCCATAGTGCTTAACATTGTGTATTTTGATATCAGAGGACAACTTTTAGGAGTCAGCTCTTGCCTTCCACCATGTGGGGCCTGAGGATGGAATTTATGTGTATATATATTATTTACTATAATATATATATATATATATTAAAGCCTTTATGACTAGCTTTATATGAAATGTTTCAGCAAAGCCTTTGATGTGTTTAAGTCTATCAGTAGAGCCTGAGAAATTGTTTTGAGACTTTGAACCCTGAAGAAGTGTCTCTCTAGAGAATTTGAACTTGGTGTTATGTGAGAGTTTGCAGCTGCACTGACCTTGGTCCTAAGACACTCCTGGCAAACCTGGAGTCCTTACTTTTGATTATGGCTAGCCATGGTCAAAAAAGACTGAGATTTATGTGGCTGGCTGCTCTTGCAGGCAGCAAGTTCAAGATAACTTTGATAGCTGGAACCTTTCCCAGCTCCAATTAACCTTGTGTAGTGTTTAAGTAATGTAACTAGAGTGAACTAGCTGGGTGTCAGTCTTTTCCAAGAAGGCTGAACCCCTCTGCTCCTTTGGAAAACAAAGACTTAGCATCTTGGTGAGGTTATCTCTCTACTGTAGCACCTACAACCAACATCAATCAATAAATTTAGTCTGTCATTGAGCAATTCTGAATAGTACATGCCAAGTCTAACTCCGCCCTCCCTTCAGGAGCCTCTGATCCAGTGTTTTTCAAGTTTGAATAGCATTTGCAACTGTTTTAACTGAAACAAACTGTTCTCAAGTCCCTTGAGACACACATGGACATCAAAAGTCCTTATCCCCCAATTTTTGGAAAAACTCACACCAGAATGTCATATTTTATACAGGTTTGTGACCTTTCTGCCAAAGACAGGAAGATTTATCTTTATACAAGGTCAAATAAATTAAGATCTTTATTAAAATGAAATTGGGAAAATAAAAGTTACTCCCGAAGCTTGTCTTTATGTAGTGTGTGTGTGTGTGTGTGTGTGTGTGTGTGAGAGAGAGAGAGAGTGTGAGCATGTGTGTGTATATGTGTGTGTGAGTGAGTGTGAGTGTGTATGTGTGTGAGTGTGAGTGTGTGAACGTGTGTGTTTATGTGTGTGTGTTTGTGTGCGCATGCATGTGTGCAGAAGTTCATAGAAGTCAGATGATGACATCAGATCTCCTGCAACTGGAGTTACAGATGACATGTGGGTGCTGGGAACCAAGCCTGGGTCATCTGCAAGAGCAGTAAGTGCTCATAACCTCTGAGCTGTCTCTCCAGCCCTTAGATCCTTCATTTTAATTCAGTATTGTAGGGCACAGGACTTACTGTCGGCCTCCTTTCAACTCTATCAGTTTTAGGGGATGGGCAAATCACTTGATCTGTAGTAATCTCAGTTTACTCACCCATAGAAGTTTAATAATGACTCTGAAGTCACCAGGTTAGGGTAGACACTAAGTAGAAAATTTTAAGAACCTATTTTGGGGACTATACTGGGATAGTTCTAGTTCTGTTAACTGCTCATTGGTGAAGTGCAGCACAGACCACAGCAGACTACTTCACTAGCCCCTTGATAGACTCTATGAAGGTGTAGATATTGACTATTGGTTGGAAGGACCAAGGACCAACCTCTTGTCCCTAGCTCATGTTTCTGCCAAGTCATGGTTCCCTCTTACAGAGTCAGGAAGGAAGAGATGTCCTCAAAGCTAGTTGCCTTGCCAACCAGACAGTGCAAAAGTAAACTCCGGACGCCAACGGACACATGCCCCAGCTGTTGACCATCAGGTTATCATACTTGCTAGTCATAAGCCTAGACTGGGGTCCATTGCTGCCTCTCAGCAACATTCTGACTCCAGTGCTGACGCTGGTCTTGTGTGTCCAGAGGGCCAGGACTGGTGACCCTGGCGCTTGCATCTCAGGGAGGAATTTGTCACAGTCTTCCATCTAAGCCTGGTTCTTGCTCATAGAAGTGTTCTCCTCGTTTCCTTTTACTTCTTTTTTGTGTTATTGAGATATATTTTTATAAAATATATTCTGATTAAGGTTTCCTATCCCCTACTGCTCCCAGTGTCTTGAGACCCTCCCTCCCATTCAGACCATGCCCTTTATGTCTGTCATTAGAAAACAAACACACATCTAAGGAATAATAATAAAATAAGATTAAAACAAAAACAAATCAGAATAGATCAAAACTACTAAACAAGAAACAGAGCCCAAGAAAAAGCACAAGAAACACATATGGACGCAGAGATGTGTACCCCTTCCCCCCAGGAATCCCATAAAAACACAAAACCAGAAACTGCAACACATATGGAAAGGACCTATACGTTGTTGTTAAATGGCCTAACTTAGCATCATGGTATAAAGAAACTCCAAAGACACCATTGAGCTCGTTTTGTGTTGGCCATCTACTGCTGGCTCTGTAGTTTGTTTCCCCAGTGAGACTTCCTTTGAGAAAACTAATTTTTTTTTTTATCTGCAAATGGCTATCGTTCGAAGATAGCTTCTGGGTTAGGAATGAAGCGTGTGTCCACTTTTCCTTTCAGGGCTAGGTCTCCATCTGGTGCAGACCTGTGCAGGCAGGCCGTGGTCATGCTGCCACAGCCTGTTTCTGTGCGTTTGTATGTGCACCAGCCCTCATGAAGCCTCTAGAAGTCCTTGGTTCCTTTGTGTCTTCCACCTTCTGGCTGTTACACTCTTTCTGTTTCCTCGCCCACAGAGCTCCCTGCGTCCTGAAGGGGGGGGATTTGTGTTTTAGGGCTGAGTGTTCTAAGGTCTTTCACTGTGTATATTGTCAGGCTGGGGGTCTTTGTAATTTTTCCCATCTGCCTCAGGAGGAAGCTTTTCTGATGATGACTGAGCAAGGCATGGACCTATGGGTACATCAGAACGTTGTTAGGAGTCATTTTATTGCTGTGTCTTTAGCAGAACAGTGGTGTTTGGTTTCCCCTAGGTCCCTTGGGCTATCTTGGCCACCCAAGCAGTATTAAATATGGGGTATTTCTCATGGAGTGGACCTTAACTCAAATTAGTATTGGTTGGTTACCCCTACAACCTTCGTGCCGCTACTGCACCAGCACATCCTTGCAGGTAGGCCACCATCGTAGCTGGGTTGGTGTTCTACCTTGGTAGTGTGCAGAGTACATTGCAGTAGCGTTACCACTAGTCCATAGGGATGAAGCATCTATTTGGCACAGGCGTGATTTCCATGTTTAATGAGTTGTGTAGGTGTTGTCTTCAGCAATAGGGCCTTAAAGTCAGTTTGTGGGGGAGCCACCAATAGCCTTGGCAATAGCCTTGGTTGTTTATGGGTTCCTGTGGGGTCCCTTTGGCCAAGAAATCATTCCCAGTACTGGAAGCTTCACTTGGTGATGAGAGGCATCCCTTCTGCTATCACCTTCATATATGTATGTATTTTAGGAACTTTCTATTGTATTAGTTGTCCATGTGACCCTGCAAATGGCCTTCAATTTTAGTTGCCCTTCCCTCTCCCTCCCTGTCCTTCCAGTCTTCTCCCCCACCTCCTATCCATCCATAATTATCTGTTCTGTTTCCCTTTCCTAGCAAGATCCATTTCTCCCATCAATTAACCCCCTAGCCTCTGTGGTTGTATGGATTATAACTTTCTTATCAATGACTTAACAGCTCACATTCATACATAAGTGAATACATACCATATTTGTCTTTTTGGGTCTGAATTACTTCACTTGGAATGATTTTTTTTCTCATTTCTATCTATTTACCAGTACATTTCGTGATTTCATTTTTTAGAAGCTGAGTAATAGTTTTGGTAGTGTAAATATACCACATTTTCTTTAACCATTCATTTGTTGACTGACATGTTTAATTTCTGGCCATTGTGAATAGAGCAATATGAACGTGGTTGAGCAACGTCTCTGTAGTAAGACCAAGTATCCTTTGGGTATATGCCAAGAATGGTAGAGCTGGGTCTCAAGGTAGATTATTTCCCATCTTCTCAAAAATCTGCCACATTCAGTATGTTAAGTTCCTCTTATTTCACATCCATGCCAGCATGAGCTGTCATTTGTTATATTGATCGTGGCCATTCTGATTGGTATGAGATCAAATCTTAAAGTAGTCTTGACTTACATTTACCCAATGACTAAGTGTGTTAAACATTTCTCTAATTTTTTCAGCCATTTGAATTTCTCCTTTTAAGATTTCTTTACTTAGATCTGTACCCCATTTTTAAATTGGATTATTTACTTTCCTGATATCCAGGGTTTTTTAGTTCTTTATGTATTTTAGATATTAGCCCTTCATCAGATGTGTAGTTGATAAAAAAAAAAAATCTTTCCCCACTCTGTAGTCTACCGCTTTGTCCAAATTATGGTGTCCTTTGCAATACAGAAGCTTTTCAGTTTCCTGAGGTCTCATTTATTAATTATTGTTCTTAGTGCATGGCAGTTTTCTTTCACAGTGGCTCCAAACCTCATTTGTCCCATAGGGCACAAAAACCTGCAGCAGTCCAGCTAGTCACTTGGGAGACAAGAAGAAGAATTAAACTATTTCCTGTTGCTTTCCCAGTGTTGGCTGTAACTGTCTAATTATGACACTGCTTTAGCAGCTGAGTAACTAGTTGTCCTTATCTCTTGTCACCATGCCTAGCTCCAGACTGCAGCTATATGCTGCTGTAATATTACCAGGCCTGAAACCCAGAATTGCTGATTGCCTGTTGTCTTTACTGCTTGCTTGCAAAATAAAGACTGGCTGCTGATAACCACATGCCTTTGCTGCTGACGGTCAGATTATCACAGAGGCCTGGGGGGTATAGCTTAGCTGACAAAGTGCCAGCCTAGCACAGACACACACACACACACACACACACACACACACACACACACACACACACACACACACACACACACGTAATCCTAGCACTCAGCAAGGAAAGGCATCTTGGAATCTTGGAAGTTCAAGTTCATCCTCATATACATAGCAAGTTTGAGGCCAGCCTGGATTATATGAAAGAGATCCTTTCTATTAAAAAAAAAAAAGCATGTCACATATTGCCTTCACACCAGTTGAGAAGGTGGAATTCCATACAAATTAATTCAACCCAAATGTTGACCCTGCAACTGACCTTGAACTCACCAGAGTCTCATCGTGTAGTGGGTTGAGTGAAAAATGCCCCTCATAAGGCTCTGGCTTTCAAAAATTTGGTCATCAGCTGGTGGCAGTGTTTGGGGAGTGTTGGGTGGTGCATTCTTGTTAGAGGAAATATGTCATGGGACAGCAAGGCAAGCAGCTTCATGATTAAATCCTCATGCCACTTCCAGTGTCCTTCCCCTGCCACCTTCTCTCTATCTGTTTTGTGTTCCCAGTTGAGGGTGTGAGCTGTCAGCTTCCTGTTCTGGTTGCCTGGCCTATCACTGGCTGCCATGCCTCCCCACTTCTGGAGCCATAAGCCCAAACCAACTCTTACTTCTCTAAGTTGATTTGGTCATGGTGCCATGACAGACACCACTACACCCAAATTAGAAAAAAAAGAGTGGTACTCTGCTCCCCTGGAAAGATCCTTCCTTCCTTCCCTTCCCTTCCCCTCCCTTCCCTTTCCTTCCCCTCTTTTCCCTTTCCCTTTCCCTTTCCCTTTCCCTTCCCTCCCCTTCCCTTCCCTTCCCTCCCCTCCTCCGTCCCCTCCCCTCCCCGTCCCCTCCCCTCCCCCCCCTCCCCCTTCCTTCCCTTTCTTTCCCTTCCATTGAGAAGCCTCTGATGACAGCACAGCCCTTAAAAAGAAACAAACAAAACCAAACAAAATGGAAACTTCAGAGAAGTATCTTCAGAGTATGGCCTCATTTCTTCATTTTTCACCAGTGGACATTACCTCTTGTCTGTTCCCAGGGCTACTTGATCAGGCACAAGTTATACTAAGCAGGAAAAGAGACTACAAATTTGGGAATGAGGGGATTTTAAAAAGAGGCTCAGGTCGACCTAGCCTGTAAACTCTTGTACGGCAAAAGTCATAGCAAGTTGGAGGTTGAGCAGAGGTCTTCAAAGAGGTCTCTTGGCCATTGGTGGTCAGAAAACATTTCTCTGGAATTTAGAGTAGAGGTCTTCCTGCCAGGTCTCAAGGTGAATCACACAGTACACTTTCCATAAAGAACTCGGGGGGAAGGGGTGGGACAAGAAATAGTAGTGGGGAAAGCAAATGTGAGCAAAGTACAATGATATATGTGTATGCAAATGTTATAATATACCTGTTGTTTTATACACTAAAATTAACTTGAAATATGCTATTAGTAAAGGTGCCAGCTCCCAACAAGTCTGATGACCCAAGTTCAATGCTCACGGAGGGAACCAACTCCCACAGATTGTTTTATGCCTTCCTATGAATGCCATGGCATGAACATACTCAAACACAACATAAATAAGAGTGTGATAAACTGTTTTGAAAATATTTCCAAGGAAAAATAATGAAGAAAAGGATTAAAGGAAGAAAGGACCTACACCTAGCCCAGTGACTCAACACTGCGGACTGCTGAGAACATTCCACTTGTAGCTGTGCATGTGTCACTCTTAGAGGGATGTCTCCAGAGAGCATCCTCTTCAACACGTTCAGTTTGTGATTGTGTATATGGCAGCCTATATGCCAGGTTGCATCAAGAGAGGTGGGCTACTGGGAAGTCACTGGGAGAGTGGCCAGAGTGCTTGCTGTGGGTGTCCCCACTCCTCAAAGCCTTTAGCTAGAAGGGCCGTGTGTGTCCCCAAGCCTCAAAGCCTTTAGCCCAGCCTTGATTCTTCAGATGCCTAAGTCTATGTCAAGTGGATGGATTCAGGTATTCCTAGGTTGCAAATAAAATACAATGTTGAAGTGGGTCTGGGATTTCTGAAGAAGCTTAGCATCTTAATCAGTAGACTGAATGTCACTAACATGGGTAGGCAATCTATTGTATGCCCGCCCAGATGGAAAGACAGAATGAGTGATTTGTCTTCTTAAACTGGGACGTTTGTCTGTGTGTGGGCCTCAGGCCTTTGGATCACAGGATCCACGTTAGGCTCCACTTCTCCTCTCCACTCTTTGTTCTTAGGCTGTTGGACTTATACTGTGAGTTATAGATGTTCATGCTTTTGGTCTTGTGCTGAGTTATACCACAGGTTTCCTGCTTCTCCAGCTTGTAGACAGCAAGGTGTCACTTCTTGGCTTTATAAAAACATCAAGTGAACCATATGTATATGTGTATATGTAAATGTGTGTAAGTATGTATGTTCAATTATACATGAGGAGAGTAATGTACACTGTAAATATATAAATAGACACACACACACACACACACACACACACACACTATTGTTCTTTCACTCTGGAGAACTCTGGAGTACATGATTAATCTGAAGCTCCCTTCCTGGCATTTGGCAGAAATCATACCTTGCTTACCTGCTGCCCTTTAGGGGTTTGGGCGGTCCTACTTAACAAGCTTCCACAAAGGCAACTTCTCCCCTTCAGTCTTGTTTGTGCCCCTGATGGATTTAGCCAGCACCTCTGCTCAAGCTGTTTATTCTGTCAACCCTCTACAAGGCAAAGAGCAGGAGCATGCCATCGGCCTGAGGCAGATGCAATCAGGAGTCAGGTCACCAACCGGCCATGAGTGTCTCTATCTTGAGACAAGTTTTAAAGTTTGGGGACCTTCCTCCCCCCACCCCTTATATCCATACTCAGTGTTGGCCGTTATCAAGTATTCCTTTCATAAAGGAAATTAGACCTCTGCATGGTGATATCTGCCTGTAAACCCACAGTAAGGTGGAAGCAGGAGGAATGAGAGGGTTGTAGCCAATGGGCGTAGTTTGGAGCATTCTTTTTTAATTTAGCTATAAAACCATTTCGCTATTGTGTGTGTTTCTTCCCACAATCCATCTGAATTTAACCATATATTATTCAAATTATTTAATCAAATTATTCATAGGCCCAAGATTATAAATAAAGATTCTCTCTAAATGTTAACTTTAAGGACACAGTTCGCCTTACTGAACATGCACCCAAAAGTACTTCAGACCAGGTCATTCTTTCCACTCTTCTACCTAAACATAAGCAGAATGGGCCTGGGGAGAATCTGCCTAAATTTAATGGCCATTAAGGGACAGGAGAAACCATTCCAATTGTTGAAAAAGGTATTTATGTTCACCTTGATGCTTAACTGTGTTGTAAACAGGTTCCTAGGAATATTTTCAGAATTCATTCTCTCTCTCTCTTCTCTCTCTCTCTCTCTCTCTCTCTCTCTCTCTCTCTCTTTCTCTCTTTTCTCTCTCTCTCTCTCTCTCTCTCTCTCTCTCTCTGTGTGTGTGTGTGTGTGTGTGTGTGTGTGTGTAGGACACACAGGCAAGGGGCTCAGGTTACTAAGTACATTATTTCTAGAAGATGAAATGCACCTATAGCCCAAACCAAGTGGAGTCACCAAGTTGGTAAACTATTCCCTATGCTTGCTTATCTCAATAGTACAACAAATCTCAGTATATTATCCTCACTGTGTCTGGATTAAAACTCCTTGTCCCAATATTTTTTCAACTCATTGTCTCCCATCTCTGTGAAGTGTTCCTCTACCCTTCTCAGGGACCTCAGTATATTGTGTCCTCTCTTTCAAAGCACTTGCCTCCACAGTTTTGAATATATTAATACTTCTTTTCCCATCATACCACCACTTCAGGGAATTGAGTACCCACCCTACCTCTGCTTGGTCTTGGGTTCTTTCTAATTAACTCCAAGAAATTATAAAAGCAGAACAGATCCTAGAATATCAGAATTCTCCTTTGAAAGTGTCACTGATGGATTTCCTGATTGTTACATCAGTTCTAAATCTAGTCAATCCTGTGCTGGAGATTGAATGCCTGCTAGGCAAACTGTACCAGTGAGCTCCGTGCCCAGGTCAACAGATATCAATACCAGTAATTATAGGCACTTGTGGTCACATAATGAAAGAAACCCCATGTACTACGGAGCAGACAATAGAGGTGACCTAAATTCTGTGTGACGTGGCTTAACATGACCCTTTTAAATGTTAACATCAAGGAAATGAGATAATTGTTCACGTCATAAACATGCATTCAGCTGTAAAACCACAGCAATTTTCTGGAAAATAACTGGATAGGGTTTGTTTATATAATCAAAAGTCATGGCCAGATGGGGTCCCACTCCAAAAGAAAACAAGAAAAATGCAAGCAGACTGTTCTTGTTAGGAAAATACAACATATTATTGATATCATATAAACAGAATTTTGTAAAGCCACTGACTTGCTCACTAATTATTTTTGCTGACTTTCGCATTTCCTCTACAATGAAGTTTAATATGGTTTCGTGTAGTCATTAGTGTATCCTCAACCTCTATCAGTATGTCCTTCATCTGTTTTTTGGATGCCTGCATCCTGGCACTGGGATAGGGCAGTAACACAAGTGGGACATCAGTTCCCAGAGCATGCCAATCTGGCTAGGAATGGGCACAGGAGCACCATGTAGCTACTGCATTGGTTTTCCTGGGGAGCCATGATCTGACAGCCATTAACCCAGGCAGAGAAGCAAGAGAAGAGCCAAGAATCATCACCTAGTCTGGCTTTCTGAGCCAATGAGTTTAACTGGGGTTAGTTATGGGAACACGGGTGAGAGGTGACTTGCAGGGGTATGGGCAGTTTATAGGTAGCCACACTACCAAAAAAGAGTTTCCCTCTTCTGTATCCTTGGTGAAGGGTTAGATATCATGTGCTACTTGATGAGCCCTCAATCTCCCGGGCACAATCTTGGGAGAGTCTCCTGTGTGCAAGCTCAGCTTCTCTGGATGGCCATGTCCACGACACCGGCCAGAACTTCTCTGTGGGATCTTCTGCATCAGAACTTGGAAAAGTTCCCGCTGTCTCTCTGGTTGCACACCATACAGATATTAAGCTGGAGCTATACATTTCAGGTCCCTAGTCTATGAAGATCCAGCAAGAAGAAGATGAGATCAGATGTGCTGGAGTATGCAAGTCTATGAAGATGAAGACCAGCAATGAAGAGATGAGATCAGACTGTGCTCACAACCCTGCAACCCCAGCTCAGGGGGACTCGGTACCTGCTGCATTCAGGCATATATCACATATATAGAAATATACATATACACATATAACAGTCTCTTTTTAGTTTTGATTACTATTGTTACATACACTTCCATATACACATACATATATCACATATATCATATATACATACATCATATATACACATACATTACATCATAACCTGCTGTATATATATATTTTTGTGGTTTTTGTTGTTTGTAGACAGTTTCAGAGATGACCGCCCTGTACTGGGCAGTCTTTTAAGAGATAACAGGAATTATTCTAGCAGAACATAAACCTCATATCCAGTGGAACGTGAGGCTAGGGCTCCTCCTCCCTCCGCTCCAGTACATTTCTGTCTGTGCCTCACCTGTGTTGAGCCTTGTGAGCAGCAGCCAGATCTTATATTGATTTAAACTTCATCATATTTGTACTGACAAGAGTGAGGGTTTAATTAAGACCTGTGAATCAGTTAAAAACTAATAGAAGATAGTTCTCTGAATCAAGTTTAACTGATCAATTACCTTGAAATCTTCAATATAGCCATGCGGCTGTACATGGTATACACACACACACACACACACACACACACACACACACACACACACACACACACACACACACACACACAGACTTTGGCATCCTTCCTTTAGTGACTGGAAGGGTGTGATTATGTGCTTGGCCAATCATATTCACACAGTAAATAAGTACTTCCTTCTGGGAACGTAGACAATCTTCAAAGGTCACGATTGTCCCAGATGAAGTCCTTAGGGGACCCAGACAACACACTGTAAGAGCTGCCCTGCGCCTCCTCTCCTTCATTCTGGAGCCGTGCTTTGTGTTACAATCTCTCTCCTTTGCTTCCCACAAAGTCCCATCAGGTAGATACTATTATGTAAATTTCACAGAAGAGGGGGTTGGAGAGGTGAAGGTCAAGATTACCTGTTACTTAGATGTAGAATCCAAAGTCAAACCCAGTCCCAGCCTCCTTGTACCATGCTGCCTCCTGGTGGCCTATCGGCTGCTTCTGAGGCAAGCTAGTTACTACAAAAACCATGTCTTGAAACATTCTCCATGATGTCTAGAGTCAAGAAAGATACTGAGCAAAGGGGGTAGATGAGACCATCTTCTGGGTCTCTGGTGAGACCACTCTTCTGTAGGGAGGCAGGCGGTCCCTCTGCTTAGAAGTAGAATGAAAAAAAAGAAATGCTTGGGAACCTCTTGACTGGTTTGCTTCTGAAGGCTGTGGGAAGCTCGTGGGGATGAAGAGAGGACAGTGTTGGAGATAGCCTGAGGGCTGGGGGCTCACAAAGCTATCCCCAAAGGTAGTAGGTAAAGGCAGAGGAAAAGGGTGTAGGAAGGGCTGGCTGGTTGCTGAGCTCTTACTGAGTCCTGAAGCTAGGAAGGATGTTGGGGTTGATTGAACCACTTTGCTGTGTAAGAGAGGTAGCTGAGTGTAAGATAGTGAGCAAGGCAGGCAGAGCAAGGCAGGCAGCGACGATCCTTGATCTCTAATTCCATTCCTGCCGCCAGGTTCCTGCCTAGAAATGCTTGCCCGGTATCCCTCAACGAGCCTATGAGTCAAAATAAAACCCCTGATCCCTCAAGTTGGGTTCGATCACAGTATTTATCACAGCAACAGACAAACTAGTGAATTATACCAAATGTTTAAGGGAAAAAATGACACCAATTGTGTACTAAGGCTTTCAGTAGGCAGAAGTAGGGGGAATACATTGAAATTCAGACTATGTAGTGAGCATTAGTCTAGTAACTAGACACAGACAGCATCATGTATACAGACTAGTATCATGCATACAAGGGTTCTTAGCAAGTTTTAAGCAGATTGAATATAACAATATTTCCTCTCCAGGGTAGAAATTGTGGTTAAGACAGTATGGTGGCACAGGCCCGTAACACTAGCACTTAGGAAGTGGAAGCAGGGAAATCTGGAACTCATGAACAACTCCAGCTATGTAGCAACTTCAAGACCAGCCTGTTATACACGAGACCCTGTCTCCTATTCCCACCCACACCTACCAACAGAAATCACAGTAAGCAAGCAGCCCCTCTGGTCTCTGCCATCTCTGTATCCATCAATGTCTGGCAGCAGCAATAACAATAGCAGCAGCAGCACAAAGGCTCGGGCAGCATAGGTGCTACTTTGTAACCATACAGCCACCGTGCAGTCTTCCTGACAGTGGGACTCAGGGCTACCGGCACGATTCTCAAGTACCCGGGAAGCTGGGATTCCTGAGCCCCCAGAGCAGCTGCTGCTATGACTTTGAAGTCTCCTGAGACGTGAAGGCACCTGCTGCTGTTTCTAACCTGGACAGATGTTGGTGTCATGGCGATGAGGCTGCTATAACCGCTGCTTCTCTACCGCTGTCCTGGCCAAGTGGTTCCCAGGGCTTCCTTGCTCCTGTGCTCAGTAACTCCACCTTCTCCAGCTATCAAGCTGCTGTGATCACTGTATAGTTTTCTCTGAACATACCCATCAATAAAGAACAAACTATTATAAAGGTGGTTTATAGGTTGTGTGACTGGTAGTCCTTTTGTCTAAAACTACTGGAGCAGCAAGTGATATTCTGGCAGCTTCCAGAGTCAGGTTGCCATGCCTCTACCATGTTTGTGGGAAAACTTCATTTGACAGCAAGAGCCTAAAGATTTATTGTTAACGTGAATAGAGATTTTAACCAGTTTTTGAAGCTGGGGACAATTTTATTAGAGTTTCAAAGAAGAACCACACAGGGCAAGCATGTTATCGCTCTAGAGGCTACCCAGAGAAGGAGAATGGAGAAGAGAAGGAAAAGCCCATGCTGTTTAAAACAACATGGAGATCTGCCACTTGGTAGTAGGCAGCTAGTACATGATAGGGCGAGAGAGGAGTGTAAGACAGGGGAAAGAAGCCCAAACAAAGTATTTGGGAAACCTAAAGTGTTAAGAAAGCATGCTTAGAAAGGAGAGAGGAAGAAGAAAAGGAAAAGTTACCCGTTTCTAAATAATTCAATAAAAGCATGCATTGGTCCTTTGAGTGAGAATGTCCCCTGTAGGCTCATGTGTTTGAACACCTGGTACTCAATTGATAGAACTGTTTGGGAAGGATCAGGAGGTGTGACTTTGCTGGAAGAGGAATGACATGGGGTAGTGGGAGCAGCATGAGGTTTTAAAAGACGTGTGCCATCCACCTTGTGTCCCTGTATCCACTCTCCACTGTGTCTGCTGCCATGCCTTTGCTCTGCCTTAATGGGCTGTAACCATCTGGAATATAAGCCCAATTAGAGACGTCCTTTTATAAGTTGCCTTTGTCGGGGGGTTTTATCACAGGAATAGAAAAGTTACTAAGTCAGAGGCAGACTTTGTGAAGTTGCATGGCTGCAGCCCTGTAAGACACTTTCAATCATAACAATGTTTTCAGGATGCCTAGTGTTTAAGGAGAAGCAGATCCCTTCATCTGTCTCATTCAGACCTCTGTGTCTCTGGTGTCACACTCAGCTGCTGTCACTGCGCTGTGTATAGGCATGAGATTCCTTGTAGGTACTAGAGTTCTGGAGAAAAAGCGCAAAAGCACCCAGTTCCAAGACTCCCAGCTTACTACATCTTTCTATGCTGTCCACAAGTATCCAGAACCAAGTGTGACTAATTAATTTATTCTTTCATTCGTTTGTTTGTTTGTTTGTTTTTGATAACTTGGGGTCTCTTGTAATCAGGCTGGCCTCAAACTTGCTGTGTAGTTGAGGAGGACCTTGAACTTCTGATCCTACCTCCACTTCTTGAGTTTGTGATTACAAGCAAACATTACCACATCTGGCTTATACAGTGCTAGGAATGAAACCCAGGACCTCACCGGTACAAGGCAAGCTCTCTCTACCAACAGTACCGTATCTGGATGTTTACACGTAAGCTTTCACTTCTTCTATACCTGTAGGTCAGGAAGAATTTTCAGGGGTGTGTGTGTGTGTGTGTGTGTGTGTGTGTGTGTGTGTGTGTGTGTGCACGCACATGCACAAAGGGTCATACACTGATTAACAGTTAAAATATCTCTCCATTATTATTTCTGTTCCACTATTTCCTTAAATATCTGCCCTAAGTTTCTGGCCTTCCATTAGTCTCTCAGAAAGAGGAAGAGCTTTGTCACATGGTGACTTACTAAAAATCTTCTATGAAAATTCTTTTTATTTTTTTAATTTCAAAGGACCCTGTTGGGATAGATACAGATACACATATCTCATTATTTAATAAAATGCCAGATTAAATTGTTATGTAGCACACATATATTTATCATAACTGAATCCCGTTTAAGAAAAAAATAAAAGCCAGGATGCTGGAAAGCTGATCTGGCTAATGAAAATCTGACCAAACAGGAATGCCATCTCAGCAGCCATTCTGAGGGAGCTTGTGGTGAGAATGAACCCTGGATGTCTAGCAGGGAGGGCGATTCAGAGGAAGGGAAACCATAAATAACCACACAAGGTCTGTTGTCTGCCCTGAGGAACGGGCTTTAATGAAGGTGGTGTTCTCACCAGCTGTATGTTTTGTTCTCTGGCAGACACAAAGCAAGGGAAGATTTTAGAGATATGGGGGGAGGAAATGAAGTGCAGAAGACCCTGACACTAGTGGAGCTGCTCATAACCAACTAGAGGGCTATGCTCCTATAGAGAAGCCAGGTCATGAATTAAATCTTCCAGAAGGAACCAGGAAGTCAGCCTTTCCTCCTGCTAGTGCCACAGATGCACAGCTTTCTTCAAATACACTCTACATTTTATCTTAATTATAACAGTATCATATGCTCAGTCTAAGAGGCACAGAAATATATAGAAAACTGTGAAGAAGAAAATTATTATTCAGATATAAATACCATCTTCATAGACTTCTGTTTATTATAAATGTACCCTCTAAATTTTTTTTATTTTTAAAATAACTTTTAAGAGACTATAGAGAAGCTCATTAGTTAAGAGTTCCTATTTGCCTTTCGGATGAGCTGAGCTCACTCCCCAGAATCCACACCAGGCAGCTCTTGACCCCCTAACTCCAGATCCTGAGATCCAGCGCCATCTTCTGGCTTCCTTGGGCAGTGCATGCGGGCGTATATCTAAACACAATTGTTTAACTTTTACTCTGTGTGTGTGGGGGGTGGGGGTGTACGAGAGACACAGCATATGTGTGGAGGTCAGAAGCAATTTGTACAAGTTGTGTATCCTGTTCCATCATTTACCTTCCTGGCCATCTTTCAGCCCCCCCCCCTTTAATTTTCTATAGAGGGTGTTGATTTATATTTGAGACAGGTCTCATGAAGCTCAGGCTAGCTTCAAACTCACAATGTAGCCAAGAATGGTCTTGAACCCCGATCTTCCAGCCACCACCTCCTCAGTGTTAGGATTGTGGTTGGAGCCACAACCAATCTCTTTTTGTTGAGACAGGGTTTCTCTGTGTAGCCCCTGGCTATCCTGGAACTCACTTTGTAGGCCAATTTGGTCTTGAACTCACAGAGATCCACCTTCCTCTGCCTCTCAGTGCTGGGATTAAAGGCATGTGCCACCACTGCCTGACAGATCTTTCTTAAATTTTAGCATAGGAACATGCCACATTTTTTTTGTCTTTTTTAAACCTTTTACATTGTATCTTGACTATATTCCCATTTCATTAAACATTACTTAAGGATGTCACTTTAATAACTATGTAATATTCTATCTTCTACAGGCTCTGTGGTTAAAAGTATTTGCCCCACAAACATAAGAGCCCGAGTTTGGATCCCAGCATATATGTAAAAACCCACCCACCCACACCCATCTATTACCCCAAGACAAGTACATAACTGTGCTTACTGGCTACCAGCCTAGTTCCAGATTCAGTGTCTCACAAGAATAAGGCTGAGAGGAATATAATAGGACACTTGATGTACAGCTTCTACATACACACAGGCATCATGTACACATTCTCTCTCTCTCTCTCTCTCTCTCTCTCTCTCTCTCTCTCTCACACACACACACACACACACACACACACACACACACACACACACACTGGATTCATCTTGTAAACATACTATAATTTATTTAATAACCCTCTGGTGTCGGACCTTTACATTTTCCCCCGACTTACAACTAAAGGCAATGAATAATTCATTGGTTCACATCCACTTAGCTTCCTAACAGTGGAAATCCTAGGTCAAATAATATGAACTTCTAGAAAGTCTCTAATGCATGCAAATCTGAGTACCCACCAGGCAAGTCTCTGCCTGCCAAAACTGTACTAAAGCAATGAGTTTGAATGAATTTTTATAGGTAATGTGCACCCCACGCTGTGGTAACTTGTGGTTTGAGGGAAATGGTCCCCACAGGTTCGTACTTTGGCATCTGGTCTCTGGTTGGTGGTACTGTTCGGGATGTTATGAAACTTTTGGAGATGCAGCCTTGCTGGAGGAGATACATCACTGGAGGTGGGCTTTGTGGATTTATAGTTTTGCCCCACATTCTGTTTCCCCACCCCCTCCCTCCCTCCTTCTTTCCTTACTATGAGACTAAGAGTGTGATCACTCACTTCCCTGCTCTTGTCCCAGTGCTTTCCCTGGCTGCTGCCATGCCTTCTCTACCACAATGGACTCTCCCTCCTGAATCATAAGCCAGAATAAATCCTTTCCCTATGTTGCTTTTGGACATGCAACAGTAATAGAAAAGCAACTAAAATAAGGGATCTCTCTCTCTCTCTCTCTCTCTCTCTCTCTCTCTCTCTCTCTCTCTGTGTGTGTGTGTGTGTGTGTGTGTGTGTGTGTGTGTGTGTGTGTGTGTGTGTGTTCTGGACATTCTAATTTTATGGCGTGCCATTTATTGATTCATTATTTCTCAGCTCCAAACTTGCCCTCCCTCTTTTGCATACTCTGAAAACTGGCCCCGACCTTTATTTTTTTTTTTTTTTTTTTTTCAGAGCTGGGGACCGAACCCAGGGCCTTGCGCTTGCTAGGCAAGCGCTCTACCACTGAGCTAAATCCCCCCCCCCCCACCACCACCTTTAAATGCTTCCTTTCCCTGTAATACTGAGGTCTGGTCGGCAGGGGCACTAGAGAGTCAATACACTGCTTCTTGGTTCCAGACTATTGTATTATCTGTAGGTCCTGCTTCTCCCACCCAGGCTCCCATTGCACCCAGCGCTCACCCGCTTCCCTTGGCATCCCACGGTGACAGTTAATAGGGAAATGATTTCAGTGACACCTTCCCTAAGCAGCTCACCCTGACAGTCTAAGGTATAGATTTCCAGCAAGTCCAATGAGCACGGAACTCAGCAACTCTTCTATCTTATTGGTCATGGCTGCCCAGGGATATCTGTCATTCCTACACTCTTTAGCACTCTCTTTGCTTCTTACATACAGTTCCTTGTTACTCCAACTCACAATTTATTTATTCATTTATTTTTATTTATATACTTACTATTTATTTGCAGTGCTGAAAGTTGGACTCATAATGCTAGACAAGCACTCTACCGTTGAGGTATACCTCCCAGTCCTATTATGATTAAGTCTACTAATCTCCTTATTGAAGTCTCTCTTCTGCCTGGACCCCGACTGACTCCTGAGTTCAGGGAAGAGCTAGCTGGTGGATGATGTCATCTGACGTCTCAAGGCAGTCTGGCCCAGCCCCAAACATTCTATACTGCATGTTGTTGGATTTTTAAGGTTTACTTTTATTATTTTTAAGCATGTATGTGTAAGAGAGGGGGAGGAGGGAGAGAGAGAGAGAAAGAGAGAGAGAGAGAGAGAGAGAGAGAGAGAACACAAAAACATAGGTATCTTCGGAGGCCTGAAGCATTGGATCCCATGAAGCTGGAGGATGGTTGTGAGCCATCCAATGTGGGTGCTGGGACTGAACTCCGGTCCTCTGTAAATACAGGTCATTAACAATTGAGTCATCTATTTATCCCCACTATGTTGCTGTTATAAATAATTGAAAGCTTACTTGAAATTTCTCTTAAGTTTTCAGGTTTCAGAGCCTTATTGGCATGTGATTTAGGAGGAAGTAAAGTGCAGGCCCTTTTGAATGGCATCCTTTTTTCTCTTTCTGGATACAAGTCCAGCGATGTTCTGCTCCACCATTTCTTCTCTCCTCCCAGTTGCTTCTCCCTGCTCTGCCCCATCTCAGGATGCTAATCTATATGGCAACATGTTCTGTATATTGTTGCACCATTGGAAACCAGTAGCCTTGGAGTTACCAGTCTGCTGTGTGGTTAGCAAGCTTGTGAACTAACAAGGACAATTTGTTTTTCCTTTCCTGGTATCACTAAGTTTCTATCAGCCCATGAACTTCTGGTAAGGCTGCTATGGCTGTAAAATGTGCACTCACCTCAAAGGGAAGAGGATACAGTGTATTTTTAAGCCAAATCTGAGCTTTCATGATCCAGAAATACAGATACTTAGTGCCCTGAAAGACATGTGCCTCTGCAGGCATAGTTGCATATTTTCTTTTTTTTTTTTTTTTTTTTTTTTTTTGGAGCTGAGGGACCAAACCCAGGGCCTTTGAGCTTGTTAGGCAAGAGCTCTACCACTGAGCTAAATCCCCAACCCACATATTTTCTTTAATAGTTAGGGAACAAAGAAACTCAAAAACAGTGGATTACCAAACACAGGAGGAGAACACAGGTGGCCAGGTTATAGCAAAGTGGGAAGATGCGGCCTTAGGTTTCTGATGCTGTCTGATGACATTCTTAGTTATTGGATTGGTGGAAATTACTGGTCTGTTAATACATTTTAAGCTGGATGGTGGTGGCACATGCCTTTAACCCCAGCACTTGGGAGGCAGAAGCAGGCAGATCTCTGAGTTCGAAGTCAGCATAGTCTACAGGGCAAGTTCCAGGACAGCCAGAGCTTCGCAGAGAAACCCTGCCTTGAAAAACAAAAAGAATATATTTTAGAGGCTAGAGAAATGGGTCATGATTTTTTGCTGCTTTTTCAGAGGACCTGATCCAGTTCTCAGCACACTGGGTGACTCATAGTTGCTTATAACTCCAGCTCCAGGGGATCTGATGTATTTTTCTAGTGTCTGTGAGCACACACATACCCACATGGACACACACACACACACACACACACACACACACACACACCACACACATCTACATAAATTTGGAAATGCTTTTTAAAAGAAAGAACACATTATAAGCAGCACAGAATATGCAGCTGCAATTGAAACACTCAGGAGGCAGAGGTAGAGGCAAAGGAAGCAGAAGCAGAGGCAGGAGGATTACTCAGGAGTTCAAGACTATTTTCATCTGAGTTCTAGGATAGCCAGGGCTATATGGTGACAGGATGTCACTATGTAGCTCAGGTTGGCCTTGGAATCATGGCAATCATCCTGTTAGGCAAGCACTCTATGAGCTGCAGCCCTCACCTCCCGTCCTGAAATTCTGATTCTTTCTGCAGCCTCACATGGGAACCTTGTTTTATTGGTCTGGCTTTGAATCTGGGTTTATCTTAAGGACTTCCCTGATCTCTCATCCTTCCAGAAGGACCTGCTGGATACTGAGTTCTTCCTAATCCCACAGCCCCCTCTCCCACATGCAGCTGCTCCCAGGGGCCTTTCTCACCCGCTCCCCCAGAGGGCACACCTATTCTAAGCCACAGCCCCCACTTGCCCCCTTCTCTGGGCTGCAGAGTCCTGTACTTCTGTTGGCAGCTAGGATGGAGACACAACTCCCTTGGTAGAGTACAAAGCTTTGGGTTCAGTTCCTAGAACCTCATACATTGGTTCCAGCAGTCAAGAAGTAGAGGCAGGGTAGAATGATCAACTCAAAGTCATCCTTGCCTACCTGGTGAGTGTGAGGCCAATCTGGGTGTGGTTTGTTTCCCCGGCGAAAGTGCTTGTGAGAAAACTAATCTTTCATTTGCAAGTGGCTATCACTTGAAGATAGCTTCTGGGCTAGGGATAAACATGCGTCTACTTCTCCTTTCAGCTCTAGGTCCCCACCTGGTGCAGACCTGTGCAGGCCGTGTGCATGCTGCCCCAGGCTGACTCTGGGGGTTTGAACGTGCACCGGCCCTTTTGTGTCTAGAAGGCCCCGATTCCCTTCTGTCTCTTTCTGCCTCCTCTCCTGCAGAGTTCCCTGAGCCCTGAGGGGAAGGCTTCGATGGAGACGTCCCTTTCAGAGATGAGTGTTCCAAGACCCTCGTCCATATTGTCTGGCTACAGGTCTCTGTATTTGTTTCCGTCAACTGTAGGGGGAATTCCAATTACAGTGTGAGTCCCTCTCTCAAAACAAAATGTTAAAAAAAGTACATGAAGTAAAGATTGCATTGTTGAAATAATAGTACCTGGTTATTGGATGAAAAGTACATAAATACCACAGAAATATGTGTGGTGTATATGTGAAAAATATATACTTGCATTGATATTTATAAATAATGTTTATATTACATAATATAGTTATATATTATTTAAATATACTATATACACTTAATTTGTATGTTTTATATTTATTGCATAAATTGCATGTGTTCTGAAAATTTGAGGCTAGCTTTGGCTACATAGTAAATTTGAGACCAGCCTGGGCTACATAGTGAAATCCTGTCTCAAAACCACAGGCAAAGCGCTCAGTCAGAGGATACTAATCTATCACACAGCAGACCCTAGCTTCAATCCACATAAAAGCTAGGTGTAGTGGCACGCTCCATAACCCTAACACTTGGGAGGTTGAGGGCGGAGAATTAGAAATTTAAGATCATCCTCAGTGACTTAGTGAATTTGTGGCCAGCCTGGGCTACAGGACATAAACATATATACATGCATGTATGTGTGTACACACACATATACACAGACATATAAATTGTAATAAAAAAACAAACCAATAGAAACAAAAAGATGAACTGCATCGGAGCCATCAAATGCCATGTGCTCCCTGATTGTGCCCCTGCATCCAGTCTTACATATTATTTCAAAATTCTTCTCACTCACAAACATTACCTCACTTAGGTCATGTATCACCTCTCCTGTAGAGTTTTGGAGTGCATCCCATCTTGGGCCACACCCGGACATTGTATGGCGTATCGTCTGAAGCCTTCCTGTGGCTGTCGGTTTACAGATCCACAGTTTGAGCTAAATCCCAACCCCAGATCCCAGTTTTTCATGTTTGCTGAGCCTGTAGGTGATGCAGAAATCAAGACCACAGATAGTATGAGGAACCAAAGCTAAACCTGGAGGGAGCTGCGGGTGGTCTCCCTACCTTAAGAATAACACATTCTCCCATACCAGACGAAATCAGAGTGGCTTAAAGAACAGGAGTTTGGCCAGGCAGTGATGTCATGCACCTTTGATCTCGGTACTCAGGAGGCAGAGGCAGATGGGTTTGTCTGGTCTACGGAGTGAGTTTCAGGACAGCCAGGGCTACACAGAGAAACCCTGTCTTGAAAAACCAAAAAGCAAAAGCAAAAACAGTTCTCCGCAGTTTGGAGGCTGAAACCCAAAACGATGTGCCAAGTTGTGTTCAAACACTATCAGCTTCCCTTGGAGAAGGGGTTAGGAGTTGCAGGCAGTTGAACCATGTGATTTGAGTGCTGGGAATGAATATAGATCTTACACAAGAGCAGCCAGTGCTCTTAGCTGCTGAACCATCTCTTACCCCTCCTCTGCTTCTAGCAACTGCTTTGGTTCTGCGCTGCAAGCTTTTACTCAGTGGCCCCAAATGCCCGTGCTTTCTTTCTGTACTTGCTTTGTGGGTCCTCTTTTCGTTCCCTTTTTCTTCCCACATTTCCCCCCTCCTTCTCCTTTCCAGTGCTGAGGGATAGAACCTGGAACCTAACGTCTGCTAGCCAAGATCTCTACTGTGAGTTATATCTCCAGCAATCCTCTTAGGAGGAGAAGGGCCCAGTCTAATCCAGTAACAACCCTATTTTAGTTCAACAAAATTATTTCCAAATAAGGTTACATCTGAGGTTCCCAGTAGATAGGATTTGCTTGGACGCTATTCAATCCATCTTCCTATGTCCGGTGTGGGCCCGTGCTTGCTACTTTTTGAGCCTCTCAAAGGGAAGAGAGATAACACCAATTGCAGGCTGAGGCTGGACTTAGATACAAACAAGGATACTTTCTTTCTTAGTTGGGGCATCTTTGTTAGGCTCAAACACTATGTTCTAACTGATCTAATTGTCTGGCTGGTTTGGAAGGGTGAAAGGAGAGGGAGTGGGGAGTGAGATAAGGAAAGTAGACTTCCACAGTGGCGCTGATAAGCTTGGCCTTCACTCTGGATATGCTTGCACAGTCCTCAACGCTACCTCATACTGTTTGAGAAAATGATGACTATTACTTAGGGATATTTTGAAAGTTTTCCAAAGCCAGATGCAAAGGCAACCTGCTAAGTTCCTTAAGGTGTGTGCCTCGATTTGCTTCAGCTGCTATGACAAAATAGCATCAACAACAAGATTTACTCACAGTTTGAATGGCTTTGAAGTCCAAGATCTAAGTGCCATCAGAGCCTTTGCTGAGGGCTTCGACCTTGTCACTCACGGTTCATGAGTGCAACCTTTTCACTGTGTCCTACCCTAGTAGTGGGCCTGGCATCTGATCTCTAGGCTTTCTTCTAACGGGCGCTGACCCTCCCCCATCCTCTCCCTGCCTCAGGAGGGAGGGGTGCTCCCCACTTTGAGTGTTAAACGTCAACACACGAAGCTTAGCGATACAGGCATTCAGACCACACCACACAGCACTGGGTTGAGTTGTAAGGAGGTTAGTCTTGGTTCAGGGGATTTTTAAGCAGCAGATGTTCATGATGACATGAAGTTCGAGGTTTATAATGAAGGCCTCTCTGCTTCTTGCAAGCATTTTTCCCAGAGCCCACTGTAGTGTTCTGCCCATTATCCAAAGCAGCATACTTACATCTCTCAGGTTGCTGACCTAGCCCAGGACATAGGACAACAAAATAAATTAGTTACCCCTCCTTCATACATAATACTATTTTGTTTAATTTGTTTGTTCGGTTGGTTGGTTGGTTTTTGGTTTTTTGAAAGAGTCTCATTCTATATCCCAGACTGGCCTGGGATTCACTATGTAGCCCAAGCTGGCCTCTAACTCCTGGCAATCTGCCTACCCAATCAGTACACACTGCTTCATTGAACAAATTAAGTACCTAGTGCTTTAATGATCTGTGTGGTATACATACTACTCCTACCCCAGGGAGTCCCTCAGTGCTTCAGATCCTCCTAATCTAGGGGGGACAGGAATTAAGATGCTAAGAGGATGGATAGGAGTACCACAGGAGGCCGAGTTCAAGAGAGGCTCTCTAAAAGAAAGGACAGCATTCTGGAAAGAAGCAAGGTGTGCTAATGGGCTTACCAACACAGTGTCTTCCACTACCTCACTACTGCTCAAACATGAGGATCTGAGATCAGATCCCTCAGAGCTCAGTAAAAGTTAGGTGTCTCTGTGTGTATGTCCAACCTCAGCACTGTGGGAGACAGAGATTGGAGGATTTCTAGGGTTTACCGGAGAGCCAGCCTAGCTGAAGATCCATGAACTCCTAAGATGTCTGTGTGCCTTCTGAATCTAGACACCCCCCACACCTCCCAAATGCAAACACCACAGATACATTACACACACACACACGCTCACACACACACACACACACACACACACACACACACACACACACACACATACTCACACACACACACACACTCACACACACACACTCACACACTCACACACACACACACACACACACACACACACACACACACACACACACACACACACACACACACACACACACACACACACACACACCCACACACACACACACACACTCACCACACACACACACACACACACACACACACACACACACTCACACACACACACTCACACACTCCACACACACACACACACTCACACACACACACACACAGAGAGACACAGAGAGAGAGAGAGAGAGAGTCACATATTTTGGCTGTAATGACATCAGCAGGTGATCCACACGGCCATGGAGAACTCCCCAGAGTAATGTGCATAGCCACATTTACACAAATTTGAGAGGGTTGGCCAGGCATGTGGAACTCTCCTCCCAGGGCAGCCTCCTTTGCTCCAGCTCCCACAGACTCCTGTTCCTGAATCCAGGCTGGAACAGGCTGGTGCCTTGTGGTCAGAAGGTCTTGAAATCAGGAATTTCTGATGCCTGTAACCTAACTGCTGTGGGCATCGCAGTCTCCAGGGGGAAGTGAGCTACAACAGCCGGCTGAAGGACGCAGACAGCACACTTGTGTGTTTGGAGTTGCTTGCGCTGGTGGTAATTCACTTTAATGAGTACCAGAGAACAGACACAGGGGCCTTTCTCACTGCCCAGGCTGTGGGTGTGAATGCTTCTCGCTCTCGATACACGTGTCCAGTGAGTACGGTTCTCTCATGCTACCCTGGCCAGCGCTTGTCACAGCCAACTCCAGAAATATTCACAAAGCTTGCGAGTCTCACTTGCCGACTTTCATATCACATTCACGCTGCTTACAGAGGAAACAATGGGATGGGGTAGGTAATTCTTAATTAAAATAACTACTTAAAAAAACTGCTAATGCTACTAAATCTGTATATAATTCAGAAAAAAGCAAACTGAAACTTAAGCTAACCATGGAAGACTAAATATTAAGTTTTGCACACTCAGCTGCCCCAGTGTCAGCAGAGGTGGGGAGGCACTGTCTAGGCACGGCTGCCAATAGCCAGGGGGTCCCCCTGACTTCCGCTGAGGTGAAGTCAGATCCTTGACTACGTCACAGAAGAGCGTTTCAGGAGAGTCAGAGTGAAGTAAAGTTAACGAGTTCATTAAGTAGAGACGAGCAAGATGCAATACACACTTCCTATTTAAGCATGGGCTTGGAGGGAGAGAGATGCTTAGGACCAAGCTAGTGTACACCACAGACATGAGTCATGCTTGTGTCTTCACTCGGCCGTGTGCGATTCTGTTGCAGCATTGAAAGGATATAATTTATGACAAGATTGAAAGACTGAGCGAAGCTTTATGATTGGGGCGGAAAATGGGCTGATGCGTACTTATTTTCCCTACCCTAAAACATTCCCTTTTGTGTATGAATTGTCAGATGTGTATTCATACTTGGAAATGAAAATGGAGTGTTACTACAGTTAAACAGACAAGTGTAAGACCACAACCTCCCCCCCCCGCCCCCGATCGAGGCATCCTTGCTTGTCTTTAGGAAGACGACTACCTCTTTTGGCAATCTTGGTTTTATCTGTGGTGTTGAGTTTCTGGTTCCCAGACAAATTTCTCAGTGAGGGCCTTCTTTCTCTTTCCACATCCTCTTAATTTTTTCCTGCCTCTCTCTTTTGTCTCAAAAGTCCCCATGGGATGGAGAGAAGTTCAGCAACGAGAGAAGTTTAGCACTTGAGTTTGGTTCCCAGCGACCATGTCTGGCAACTCCCTGTAACTCCAGCTCTGACACCTCTGGCCTCTGTGGCCATCTCACATGCACATACACATAACTAAAAATGATAAAATAGGGATTTAAAAAATTGTAAATGGTGATCTTGACTTTGAAGTAACCATTTAAACTAAACCAATTAAAATAGACAATCTAAGCAGGTATGGTGGCTCATACCTGGAAGGCTCATGTGTGGTGGTTGCCATGAGTTTGTGGACAGCCAGGGTTGGGTAGTGAATTCCAGGCCAGCCGCAGCTGCAGTGTGAATCCCTCTCTCAAAACAAGACAAAGCAAAATTTTAAAAGCTAAAAAATATGTTTATAGTAAAAACTAAAGGTTGCATTGCTGAAATAGTAGCACCTGGTTATTGAATTAAAAGTACATAAATAGGAGGTATAGAAACATATGTGAAATGTGTATTTACATAGGATATTTATGTATGTTGTTTATGTAACATGTTTACATACTACGGGAATGTACTCTATAGATTTAACTTACATGCTATATACAAGTGTTATAAGCTTATTTTATAAAGTATATGCATTCTGAGTTTAGCTTTTTTTTTCCTTTGGAAAAACTTAAAAGGTAGACAAGGATGAACTTGAATTTCTGATCATCTTGTTTTCACCTCCCAAGTGCTGGGATCATAGACTTCCCCACCACTTTTTTTTTAAATTAATCATTTTATTCATTTACATTTCTAATGATATTCACCTTCTCGATTTCCCCTCCATGAAACACCTATTCTATCCCTCCTCTCCCCCCTCCCCTTTGCCTCTATGAGGTGCTCCTCCACCCACTCCCACCTCGTCCCCCTACACTGGGGCATCAAGCCTTTAGGATTAAGGACCTCCCAATTCCATTGATGTCAGATAAGGCCACCCTCCACTACATATGTATCTGGAGCCATGGTTCCTTCCATGTGTGCTCTTTGGTTTGTGGTTAAGTTCCCAGGAGCTCTGGGTGGTCCAGTTATTCTTCATATTGTTCTTCATAAGGGGTTGCAATCAAGAAGTGCTTGCTGACAGGAGCCTGGTATGGCTGCTCCCTGAGAGGTTCTACAGACACCTGACCATTACTGATCCAGATACATACAACCAACCATCAGACTTAACCTGGGGACCCCAATGGAAGAGCTAGGGGAAGGACTGAAGGAGCTGTACCCACTTTTTATGTGGTTTTATGTGACCGTGGGGGTCAAAGCCAGGGTTCCACGCATGCCAGGAAAGCACTGTACCAGCAACATCCTCAGCCCAGAACAGCGTATTCTTTAGGCTCAATAATCAGAAGCTTAAATATTTCTTGGATGACACTAGTGATGCCAGTTTATATTGGGGTTTGGGGGACACTTCAGGAGAAGTCTCAGGTTCTTGTGTCCCACAACAAAGACCTGGACAGACATGCATAGATAGTAATAAGCAAAGAAAAAGAATGTATTACACTTGCAAGAGAAGAGGCAGGGTGGGACAGAGAGAGCTAACGACTCGATGGTCCTGCTATACAGAGTTGGGACTTTGATGTTACCTTAGCACAGGCTTTTTGTTTGTTTGTTTGTTTTTAACCTCATTTGTATAATGTGGGCGTTTTGCACATGCTCTGTCATGCAGTCCCACATACAACTTCATGCATTACATGACTTGTTGGGATCTCAAATCTCCTCCCAGGTGTCGGTTCCTCAGTAGGAAAAGAGCCAAATGTCACCTTCAGACATCTGGAGGGCTCTGTATCTGCTCTGGTGTGGGGCAAAGTCGCGGGCAGTGGAGGGCTTTGCCACCTCGTTTTCCCATATGCTAATTTTGTAAGGCTTTGCACAGGCATTTCAGATCTCACTCTACACTGGCTGTCACTACCCAGGGCCTCTCGTATGCTACCTAAGTGGTCAACCAGCCCCGTGTGTGGTCGTTCTTAACAAAGTAATTTTCTGTTTCCACGTGACTGCAACAGGGAAAGGACTGAAATCCCAGGGGCATTTCCTTCACGTTTTCTCTGCTTCAGAGCTGATACACCTGCTTTTACCTGGACTAGTTTTATTTTATCTTACCAACAACCTTGTGAGCATTTACAAGTTTATGTCTAAGCTAGCCTTAAACTACTCATTAATATTAATGGGCCCCAAAATCAATCATTAATATTAATTCTTCTGAGACTTTTCTTGGAGGAGCGTAAGTGTTTAAAGTTTAAAGTTTTCTTTAGTTATATGCATTTGTCTGTCACAGGGAGTGGTGGGACACACATGCATGTTGTCAGAGTACAGCTCATGGGAGTCTTGTCTTTCCACAGAACATTGCTTTTCACCCCAGCCATCTCATCTGACCCTAACCCTTAAAGAGGCTTTGTCTCTTTAAATCAGGGGCCTGAAGCAGGTTTCCTCTGGTCTGGGAACTCTTGGCATGAACACTCACTCACTGCTCACATTCGGAGGGACGACTCTCAGTCAAGTCCACCGGACGACGGCATTGGACGGAAGTGAACTTCCTTCCCATTTCTCAGAGGGGCCCTGCCCGTGAAATCTAACCAATGTCTTGGGCCCTGGGGGAAGAAGGGTCACCCTGGACAGCAGTGTGGTTTGGCGGGATGGAAAATGAATTAGATGTTCATTATCAAGACCACAGACACTCTCGAAGGAGATCAGAACGCTGAAGGGAAGGCTGAGGAGACTTGGTAATGGGCTTACCTTGTGAACACCTGGATCTGATTTGATCCCCAGGATCCCTATAAGACGAGTTGTGAATTAGTCTTCCTCTATCTCCATGTGCACGTGTGTCCCCTGCCTCCCCATGAAAAATAAATGAATGTAATTAAAGATTACTTTTTAAAAAATCTTATATTATCCAAGAAAATTCGCAGAAGAATTAATCAGTAATAAACTGTAGATTTTGGAACCTGAGCTAGCTTAGTCACAAAACTGTGAACATGCTTGAAATCTCAGGGCTGAGAAGGTTGAGACAGATGAATCCCTGGGGTTTGTTGGCTGAGCAATCTAGCTTACTCGGTGACGTCCAGGCTAGAGGATGATAGACTGCTCCTAAGACTGATATTTAGGCTCTAAATGCACACATATTCACGCACAACCTGTTCAAACATACAGGGCTGGGGGTACGGTCAGGTGTGAGAAGACCTGTAGTTTGTGTTTGATACACGTACCTGGAGTAACAGAGAGGTTACCTTCTTCTGGAGCTGCTAACCTTAGGGGATGCCAGTCCGCTTCTGAGGCATCTTTCATAAAGAAACAAATGTCAGAAAGAAAAGTTAAAAGGGTTAATATGTGTAGAGCATCCCAGTCCTTCCAAAGAGGACATGATATGAGAGATCGCCACCTGGTTCTTTTCATTAATTTATTCATTCATTCAGCAAGCTTGTATGGAACCCCTGCCATATGCCGACCATAGGGCCAGGAGGTCAGGACATGAGGCTGGATAGGATTCCCTAGCCTGCAGCAATTGAAAGAGCTGTAACTAAATACAAGGCACTGCAGAGCGCCTGTTAATGAATGAAATCTCTAGAGAAGAAAGATGGGGTGTTGGCTCTATAGAAGGTGGTTATGTAAGATGTGTATGAAGCTAAGGTAAGAGGAGGCTCAGCCAGGAAAAGTCCTAGGTCAGAGGTCCCTTTCTGGATATCTTGGAGAAGCAGTATTAAATCTACTTACTGGGAGGTACCTGCTGTCAGTCAGAACCCCATTTTATTTAGACAAGATCTTATTATGTAACCCAGGCTTGCCTTGAACTTACTATATAGCTCAGGCTAGCCTTGAACTCTATCCTCCTGCCTATACCTCCCAGGTGCTGGGATTATAGCCCAGCTCTCAAGTTCCACTCTTCCCTTGCTTGTCCCACACTGACCTAGAAGCTCTGTTCTATGCAGACACCATTTTAAGTAGCAGGGACTGAGTAATAATCAGAGGAAAAGATACAGAGTGAAAGTCTGTCTTTATAATCTCCCATTGTAGTGGGAGAGACAGAGAGCAAACACAATAAACCCTTTGTCCTATTCCCAGTCCATGGTGCCGAGGAGTCATTAGCAAGCAGAGAACCAAGGAGGACCAAGCCTTTGCTCCCAGGGGGAGGAAACACAGAGTTCAGTTCCTGGGAGCTTCTGCTCACACTTTCTTCAAACGATCATTAGTTTATCCATTCCTCTAACATGCTTCTAGAAGGGCTCCTTGTTTTTATCTATATATTTATTTATTTAGGGCAAGTACACATGCGTGCTTCGTGTGTGCATGTGTGTCTGTGTGTCTGTGTGTCTGTGTGCCTGTGTGCGTGTGTGCGTGTGTGTGTGTTTCACTGGAGTTTTAAGAGCAAAACCTGTGCCATAGACATCCCAACAAGCACCCCCTATGCCAAGCACCCCCTATGCCAATAGAGAAAGGTAAATAATAGAGAAAGGTAGTAAATGGAGATTTATCGAGTGTGGCTACATCGGGAAGAGACACAGACAAAAAGGCCCACTGACCCCTCTGCCTCACATCTGTTGTTGGAATATTCATATTGAGGTTTGGGTTTAAACTGGAGATTCGCAGCCCTGGTCAGAGTGGTCCTGCCCATCACTGCCCCATGACTGTATTTGTCCAGGTCTGTCCTGTAAGGTGGTCTGCATGGTTGTCAGAACTGTGTAAACCTCTTCCCGAGAGTCAAGCTTTTCCTCTGGCTTCACCAGAATTCAACCCTTACTCCAGAGGGGAAATCTGTTGAGGTCTGTCTGCCCAAGATAGCTGGAGGCATTTTGTTCCAGATGGCCGGGTATTTCATACTTTTGCTATGATATGCCTGCCAGTCATTTACACAGAAAAATATCTTGACTCAGAGCAGGATCATACTGACCACAACCCCTGTTATGTTCTATACGTTCTGGGGTTCGTTAATCTTAAGAAATTTCACAACCATAATCTCCACTTAGGACCAATTGGACGAAAGGTCAGTTGGAACTGCTCTGTCTTGCTAGCCAAAATAGCTTGAGTCAGAGCTGACCACTGCACCTGTGTATGAGCTCATTGTGGTTCTGTGGGGGGTTTTCCTTTATAAGCCTGCCTTGAGAAATGTTTGTTGTAGCTTAGATAATTTTGAGCTATGTTTCTGATCCGATCAGTATTAGGGTGTGCAGTCAATAAACCAACCCAGTTTGAGATCTGTGCTCATGTGGTTTGTGGAGTGACCCTCAGACCCCAAAAGACTCCTGGAGAAATGTTAATTCTTTGAGAACCATTGTTTAAATAATCCAATTGTCCAGTAAAAGGGCACAGGTATTTCTCTTTAGAATGCATCTCCCATCAGGACAATAAGACATGGTTCTTTAAAAGATGCCTTGCTTAGTACACATTCTTGATGCATTAACCCTGAACCTACACTGACATCATATGCCTGAAAGCAGCTGACTTCCACAAGGCACAGCATGGTCTTCTCAGCCCAAGAAAACACTGTGTACCGTTTCTGTGCCAGGGTCAGGGGTCTTCACCATAGGCAAGTGCAAACCTCAGGAGAGAAAAAAGCTGCAGAGCTCAGAAAAGGAGATATTACACTGCCAGGGTGTAGGTTAGTGCCGTCACTATAAAAATCAGTGTGGAAATTCCTCAGAAAGATGAGGATCCTCATCTCAAACAAACAGCAAAAGAGAAAGAAAAAGAACACATGATGGACAGATGATTGATCAATAGATAAGCAGATGATTAAAAAACAGTCTACATGTTATAGTTCTGGATGATGTACTTCTTTTTCTACATGTTTACATTATGTCTTCAGGGGCAAAGAACCTCAAATGAAGCATTTCTCATTCTTACTTTTACTTATATAGATCTGTCCATACATGACAAACAGCCTTGGTTCCTTTGTTGTTGTTGAAATTTTTTATAAAATGTGTGGGTGTGTGTCGTGCTTGCATGTATGCCTGAGAGTCTTGTGTGTTTGGTGTCCATAGATGTCAAAAGAGGGGAGCTAGAGTTACAGATGATTGTGAGTTTCCGTGTGTGTGTGTGTGTGTGTGTGTGTGTGTGTTTCTCTTGAAGAGAAACCAGTGTTCCTAACCACTGAGCAATTTCTCTGACAGGGCTGGATTTTTGTTTTTAATGCTCAATTAGCAAGAGATCTAGATTCCTGCTGCCTCGTGCAGATCCTTAGATTCCGCTAATTCCACAAAGTTCCTCTAATTCCACTGTCACCTCCAGGATCCCAAAGGAACACCTCATGCAAACGGGCTGTCCCTCTGGATAGCAGAACTTCCAGTTGTGAATGAGAGTAAACAGTATTGGGCTATGGCTGAATGGAGAAGCTGCACTCTCTGAGAAAGCGTCCCCACAGCCAGGATTTAATTAGCCCAGAGTCCCATCCCAAACACTGAAAGGGAACCCTGGGCACAAACTGGGATTGCATGGTGTTGGGAACCAGAGAAAAGGAAACCTCAACTGGGATTTGCCAAGGCCCTTGACACAGGGTAGGCAGTCTCTGAGGGCACCACTGGCTCTGGCAGTCGCAAGGTGTCTTAGTCATGGTTATTATTGCTGTGATGACACGCCATGACCAAAACAAGTTGGGGAGGAAAGGGTTAATTTAGCTTATTTCCCTATCACAGTTTATTGTTGAAGGAATTTGGGACAGAACTCAAGCAAAGCAGGAACCTGGAGGCAGGAGTTGATGCAGAGGCCATAGAGGGGTACTGCTTAGTGGGTTGCTTCCCATGGCTTGCTCAGCTTGCTTTCTTATAGAACCCAGGACCACCATCCCAGGAATGGCACCACCCACAATGGGCTGGGCGCTCCACTGTCAGTCACTAATTAAGAAAGTATCCCACAAGTTTGCCTGTAGCCTGATCTTATGGAGGCATTTTCTCAGCTGATGCTCCTTCCTCTCTAATGACTTTAGCTTGGGTCAAGTCGATTGAAAACTAGCCAGTGCACACAGCCTAAGAACAAGAAAAACTATACAGGGCTGTATGAAAACTTAGTAAACAGAGTTTTGCCAGTTCTCAAGAGATGTTCTACCGTTGAACCGTCTCTCCAGTCCCCACACACATGAAGTTTTAAAAGTCATTTTTTTTTAAAAAATTAATTTTCAGGTAATAAATTTCAGACAGTCTGTGGATGTACCTCCAGTTGGTACAGTGCTTGGTTATCATGCAAGAAACCTGGGGTTTGATACCCAGTAACACATCAAATAGAACTAATAGTTCACACCTATAATCCTAGAACTCTAAAGGTTCAGAAGTTCAAGGCCATTCTAGGATATGCCAAGAGTTTGAGGCTAGCCTGGGCTACATGAGACCCTGTCTCAAAAGAAATTCATATAATTTCAAGAGAAGAGTTTTAAACAATAACATGCATGCTGTATAACTGTCACCACATGAGGACACAGATTCCCATCACTTTAGGAAGCTTCCTTGTGACCTTTCTCCATTTCCTTCTCCATCCAAAATACCCATGAGCTTTTCATCCTTCTAATTAGATTTGTCTTTCTCAGACCTTCAGGGAAATGAAGTCAAACACTGTGTATTCTTTTATTATTTTTTCCCATTCTAAAATGAAGTCAAACACTGTGTATTCTTTTGTTATTTTTTCCCATTCTAAAATGAAGTCAAACACTGTGTATTCTTTTGTTTATTTTTTCCCATTCTAAACTTTTTTTGAGGCTCTTTCATGATTGATACAATTCACTCTCTTTGTTGCTGAGTACTATCTTACAATAAGGGTATTTCACGGTTCCTTTATCCATTCACTTGCTGCTCTTGTTTCATTTCTGTTACTGTAATCAAATACACTGAAAGAAGCAACAGAGCGGAAGAAACCAGGATTTTTTGTTTGTTTGTTTGTTTGTTTGCTTGTTCACTTTTTTAAAGCTCACAACCCCAGGTTACAGTCTATCATTGTCGCAAAGTCAGGGCAGCAGGAACCTGAAGCAGCTTCCACCCACGCGAGCAATGCCTTAGTTACTCTTCTATTGATGAGATAAGACGGTATGACCAAGGCAACTTTTAGAAGAGTTTATTTGGGGGTTACAGTTTCAGGGTATGACCATCATGGTAGGGAGTATATCAGCAAGCAGGGAGGCATAGTGATGGAACAGTAGTTAAGGGCTCACATCTTGAGGCACAACCATGAGACAGAGAGGGAATAGAATGGTGCAAGTCTTTTGAAATGCCAAAGCCTGTTACAAATAGCACAACTCCTCCAACAAGGCACACCTCCCCATCCTTCCCAAATAGTTGCATTAATTGAGGACCAAGCATTCAAAGAGATGAGCCTCTGAGGACCATTCTCATTCAAGCAGAAAGAGAATGTTTGAGTCAGTGATTGCATTCAGTCCACTTTCTCCTTTTAAAATTACAATTTAGAATCAAAGCCCAGGGAATGGTGCACCCACTTTTAGGATAGATTTTCCTACGTCAGTTAACACAATCAAGGAAAGCTCACACAGATATTTCCATAGGTAAACTAGTCTAGACAGATCCTTACTGAGACTGTCTTCCAAGATGACTTAATTGTGACAAGTTGATAATCAAAACAAACCATCATATCTGCTATAGTCCATTTGGCCATTACACATAATGTGACCATGAGCAATCATGTATAAGTCTTTATATGATCATATGGTTGCCTTCTCTTAGGTAAATGCCCAAGAGGAGTGCTGTTAAGCAGTGAAATAAACACACATTTCTTTTTTATACATGTTTGTGTATCTTCTGATTTCTTCATTTGATGCACATATTTTAAGTAACAAGAAATTGCCACTGTGTTTTGCAAATTATCACACTGCCATTAACAATGTATGGTGGCTCCAGGCCCTCCTCGCATGTACAGTTTTATTGCTGCCAGTTTCTTTAAAGCCACTCCCGTGAGTAGATAGAATATTTCACTGTGGTTTCGAAGTGCATTACACTAAGCTAAGTGAGTCCTTTTATTACTTACTTCTCATAACTACTTTCTGAAGCATATAATAATGTCCTCACTCTACCCTCTAAAACTCTAAGCAAGTCACCAGTTAAATGCTTTCTTCTGAAATTCACCTTGGCTTCTTTTGAGGTGTCTCTTCACCTTAATAGGGCAGTGACTATGTCAGGTTCCAACTCTTTTATAAGAAGCCTGGATGGAGATAGCATCTAGAAGAGGTGCTTCAGTGATGAAGAGGTTAAAGATAGGCTGAAGAAGCTATTGTCAACAGTCCACAATAGGGGTGGGGGGGTGAGGTGAAAGTTTTCTGGTACCAACCTCTGCCTTTTCCTGCTGAATCCTACCAATGGACACCATGGCAGCCCTGCCCGGCCAGCAGTTCAAGGTCATCTCTGACCCACGCCTTCTGCTGATTGAATGCTGCCAGAGCCCCGAGGAGGGCCCCACCTAGTTCAGGCACTGTTGCAAGAATCTGGAGTCTGTGAAAGGAAAAACTATCCTGCTGCCTTGAATCCTTTCTAAAAACAGGTGCAGTATAACTATAAATGAACACATGTGCTGCTTCTATAAGGGGACAGAGACCAACCAAAGAAAACACAAAACCCTACAGCAGCATCAAGTGGCCGGTGTATTGCTTATGATTCCAGCAGCTACCCTGTGCGGTATGGACTTCATTATGACGCGACCCACATCCACAGGTGTTCTGAAACGGGACCATGGTTCATAACATCAGGCTGAATATTAAAGAATGTTAACCAATTCTCAGTCCATATTGTCATTTTCCTATTCAGACACAGCCTCTGAACAGCACAAATAGAGGTAGTGGTCTAGTGGCCATTGCAGGGTCTTACATGGACCTCTGTTCTTTCCATTACGGAGACAGCAGAGTGTGTGAGATGGTATAGATTGCTCTATCTGCTGGCTGCTTTACAGTGGGTGTTCCAGCTCTCCAAAATGCTTGCTTCATCTGGTCTTAAGAACCAAAAAGCACTTGATGCCAACAAAGAGAAGCACTTCATGCCAGTGACCTGTGAACAGCTGCTTGCTTGATCTGGAGTCTCCTCCCATCTCGGAACTGAGTATGCCTTTTAAAGGCGGAGTCAAAAAAGGCACAGCCTTCTGAGCTCACAAGTGGTTGAGTATTGGTTTTGAAGATTCTAAGGTCACCCTCAGGAGGATGTTGACTGATCTCTTGAGATGCCGGAAACAGAAGTGTATACCATGCAGGCCAATTGTGTTTCTCAGATACCCTGGCCAGGCACAGGGTTTACGGTTAAGCTTAGTCCTCCTATCCTTCCCCCAACTGTATCCCTGGACCATTTACTGTGGCTTCCTATGGGGCAGCATGATTTTAAGCAAAAAGGCACACTAGTGTAGATGAAAACAAAAACAAAAAACAAACAAACCCCAAAGCTGTCCAAGCAGTAACCAATTTAGTTCATACATCAAGATGTTCCTGGCTCTGTTGGATCTGAAACACAGCTCCTCCTGGTTCACTGAAGGTCGGAGGGTTGGGCAGAGAGGCTTGGGTTCACATAGATGGAAGTTATTCAATTCGACCTTGGAAATTGGCTCGTAAACATCCTATTTCATTGATCTCTACCCAGGAAGAATTACACAAGGAGCCACAGGAAAAAAATGGGAAGAACTGTTGAAACAGACTTCATTTATGGAAATGGAAGAGCGGGGGTGGTGTCAAGATGCAGCTTACAGTAGTGAGCATGCCCGGCTATGGGGATGATGTCACCAACTGCAGAGTGGAGCAGAAGAGCATCCTGGAGAGTGGAGTGCGCTGGGGACTGTGCTTCCGATTACCTCTGGACATGGACTGCATCCTCTAGATGCCACATCTATGAAACTGATCCATGGAGAGGTGAATAGTGTGCCACAAAGTCAACACTTACTCTGAGAGAACCCCAGTAGCCAAAGAAAAGGATGTGGGGAATTTTCCTGTTTTGGAATCAGATAAAGACTTTAAGAAGAGGACTACTCTCCCCGAGGCCACTGTTTTGTTATTTGTGATTGGATCAAACCAGTGGATTGGAGCCAAAGGCATGGAGGTCCGAGGTCACTTCTACCCTCAAGGTGCTGAGAAGGTAGAGAAGCTGGAACAACATTGTTGCTGGCACTGAAGATGCTACTATGTGCAGGACCCCCAGGAAGTGACCCAGGACCTTCACTGTAACAAATTCTGTTATGAGGGGCTCAAAGCAGGTAGGGTGAAGAAAAAGTAAGAAAAAGAAGAGAGGAAATGAAAGAAAGGAAAAGAGGGAGAGAGAAGAAAGGGTGAATGATAAGCTCCATTGTAGGCTTGATTTCAGAAAGTTTTTATAGTAATAGGCAAAATAAGGTTATAAACCAAGTTATTTTAAAAGTACATAATGGAGACCTCAATCAGAGAAACGGGTGCTAGTGGCTATCTGACAATGTCTGCGGCTTTTGGGTTGGTGGAAGCAATGTTCTGTCAACAATAGAATCCACATGAGACTTAAAGTGACATTAGCACAGTGGTGGGGTGGTGGAACAGAACTTATAGAATATAAGAGAACCCTGACTAATATACTTGCCTACCACTGTGTCTGACACACATATATATACATATATATATATGTATGCCATATACAGGGAGTTCATTAAAATGGCTTACAGGTTGTATAGTTCAACGATGGCTGACTACCAACAAAAGGTCCAAGAATTCAGTAGTTCTTCAGTCCATGAAGCTAGACGTCTTAGCTGGATTTCAGGATATGCTCATTCACCAGAGGCTGTACTGCCAGTAAAGAAGTGGACCTGGTAGGTAGGTGAGCGCAGCAAAGAGCCAGCTTCTTCCTTCTGTGTCCTTTGTATAGGCTGCCAGCCAAAGGTGTGGCCCAGATTAAAGGTGGCTCGCCCCACCTCAAAAGATCTAGAATAAAGGTGGATCTTCCCACTTCAGATGATTTAAGAAAATGGAATCCCCTCACGGTCATTTGGATCAGAGTTAATTCCAGATGTAGTCAAGTTGACAGCCAAGAATAATCATCACATCAAGGAATGGCTATTAAGATTAGTAAAAGAAACAAGATGATTTGTTTATGGCTCTGGAACAATCTAACTCTTTATAATCACAAAGTTCTACAAAGTCAGCCAGCCTTGTAGACTCTTTAATATTTGTGTGGCTTTTTATTCTGGGATCTAGTTCACAGGCAAATGTAGAAGTGTATTCTTTCCGTTTACAATAAAAAAATAATAGGGAGAAGTTTTGGGCCCAGCTTATGTCTGATAATCACCCAAAAACCAATTAAGGTAGTAAAGACATAAGAGGAATTGCAATTTCTCAGGTTAGGGTGTGAGAGGGTCATTCTCAAATACAATGCAGCGGGCTATCAGCAGATAGAAGCAGCAACAGCAGAAATCACGCACTACACAACCCTTCACGAGACAAGAAATTCAAAGCAAGCCAACTGATAGCGGCCTGAGAGCCCCATTGTCTAGAAGATGAACTCTTGCCTGGTCTCAGCGTTTTCCAGGGCTATGACCAAGGACAAACCGACAGGTCCCGGATGGAGAGATGCAGTATGTGCAACATTTTTGCTCAGAGAAATGGAAGGCAACAAAAAGTAACTTTCTTCCTGTCTCCGGTTCTCTCTCTTCCTGCTTATCACTCTGCCTTGCTCAATGGAACAAGACCTCCTGACTATTGAAGAAAACCTGGGTGGTCCCACTGATTTTCTAGCCCATTCCTCCAGACTTAAGAGTTTCATTTAATAATGGAAATATCTAGTGGAGCACAATAATCAAACCCGTGTTTTCCATTTACCCCCTAAGCTTACCCACTGCGCATGCCATGAAGGAAACAGCATGGGGCACACTCCACAGTCTCCCCGCTCAGAATACCTTCTCAATCCACAGATTTTGAAAATTTAAACCTCTTCCCAACACTAAGGATTGACCTCCAGGGCTTGCACATACTAGGCAAGCCTGCGACTGAACTATCCCCGTCTCTCCTCCCGAGTTCGTTGTTGTTTTACTAAGAGCCTTACTAATTAGACCAGTCTGGTCTTGAACTCTGTCAGTAGTCCAAGAAGGCCTCAATCTTGCAAGCCTCCCTTCTCGGCCTCTTCAACAGCTGAACCTGTAGGCCTGTACTACCAAGGCCCTAATAAACTGTAATATTCCATCCCTCCAAATGTCTGATAGGTCTCCTGATCTTATTAGCGTATGTGGTGAAGAACATGGAGAGAAGTGTGGGGACGACGCTTGCTTGGTTGATTTTCTGTGGTTTTGGAATATGTATGGTGTCTGTATGGTGTGTGTGTGTGTGTGTGTTTGTGTGTGGTGTTTGTGTTGTGTGTGTGTTTTGTGTGTGTTTGTGTGTGTGTGTGTGTGTGTGTGTGTGTGTGTGTGTGTGTGTGTGTGTGTCTGTGTGTTGTTGTGGGGGTTTGGGGGTTGTGTGTGTGTGGGGGTGTGGGGTGTGTGTGTTTGGTTGGGGGGGTGTGTGTGTGTGTGTGTGTGTGTGTGTGGTTTGTATGTATGGTGTGTGTGGTGTGTGTATGATGTGTGTGGGGGTGTATATGTATGGCTAGTGTGTGTGTGTGTGTGTGTGTGTGTGTGTGTGTGTGTGTGTATCAGAGTTAAACCTCAGGTGTCTTTCCTTGGATACCATTCACCATGTTTTGGGGACAGGACCCCTCACTGATCCAGAGCACACCAAGTAGTCTAGGCTCTGGTTGGCCAGCAAGCCCCCATGGATCCATTCCCTTGCCTCTATCTCTGGATTTTTATTTGTAACCTGGCTTCCGGGGATCAAACCCAAGATCTGTGCTTGCAAGGCATATACTTCAGTGACTGAACTTTACACAGTCCTTGCTGTGGTTTTAAATTTTTGTTCATGTTATTGTTGCTAACAGTATTATACATGTGCACTGCTATACCAAACTTGCCTGTGGTGTTCTGTTATTTGAGACACAATCTCACATTTGTAAGTCTAGGCTGGCCTCAGACTCACGACCATGTCCCTTCCTCAACCTCCGGAGTTCTGGGACTATAAGCATGTGTCACCACCTCTGGCTTGGCCTTAGGGTTTTCACTGCCTGGTAAGTTTTCCAAGCCTTTCTCTGTCTAATTTTATTATCTTTAGTAAAGTATGGTGAGGCCAGAGAGTTAAGATAGAGCTTGGAAAGAATTCGTTTTCATCCCTGGAGAGAGCACAGGCCATGTAGCCACTGAGGAAAACAGCCGAGTTTGCCACAAGGCAGCAGGAAAGCAGGAGCCATAACAAATATTCCCTAAGGAACGCAGGGCCAGGCAGGTTTATGATTTCCTAATCTGAGTAACTTGAGTGGGCACTGGGACACAGAAGCATCTCTGGTAGTCTCATACACAGTGGCCTGCGGTGTGAGGGTTCTTTAAAGAAGTGATTTGGGGCATGAGATTCACAGCTGCCCCAAAGCGAAATGACCAAGCTCCCAACAGCTTCACCACTACATTAACCCCCTTGATATTACAAGTATTTTATGGGTTCTCTGAGACGAAGAAGACGTAGAGACAAAGAGAATCAAAGAAGACAGCTCTCTCATAGCCCCTTAATATCAGAAAGTGTATGTTGATACACATGAGAGAAAGACAGAGACAGAGAGTGAGAATCATGTAGTCCAGGCTGGCCTTGAACTCCCTTCATAGCCAAGAATGACTTTAAACTCACCTTCCTGTCTCCTCCTCCTGAGGGCGAGTGTTTCAGGGTCAATTACCACGCCTGGGTTTGGAGTGAGGGGGTTGAGACTGATCTTAGGATTCTAGCCCCGGCTCCCGTTTCTACCTCCCAAGAATTGGAGTCATAGTTGCATGCCACCATGCACATTCTAGCGCATTAGAAGGCACTGCTTTTCAGTGTCTTTCAGTCAAGGTCCAAGGTCACCTTGCCTCTGCAAGAAACCATCTTGGGCAGATATCCTTTAGGAAAAGCTAAACTAGGTCTCTGCAGAATTTCTTGTACTGGGCACTGAATTTTACACAACTGAATATCCACAACGAAGAGCAGGTCACTGGGTCCTAAACTACCAGAGGGAGGAAGCAGCAGAGCCCAGGCTTAAAGGACAAAGGCTTTCAAGTGCTGTGGAAGTTGGTGCAGGTCCATCCTCAGGGTGAGCAAAGCAAGTCACTCAGCCAGGCTGCAAAATTTAAAGGGACAAATCCTATATGGTGCAATCATTTTTAAAGGAATTAATGTGTTTATAGCTGAAGGCAGTTTCCATTTTGCCCAAGATGCCACATGGCTGTTAATGCTGCTGGGCCATGACGTACACCGTGGTTCTCATAACCCAGTAGCTGAGGCTTGAAGATGAATCAAAGACAGAAATACATGGATGAACAGGGAGCGTCCACGGTGCGGGTCTGTGAGACAGCTTCCCTGGTACCTGCTGCCATGTCTGATGGTGATGGTGACCGGAGGTATCACGGGACCTATATTGAACTGACTCTTGCAGGTTGACCTCTGACAAGTGTGACCTGATGACCGTGTGTGTGTGTGTGTGTGTGTGTGTGTGTGTGTGTTTGTGTGTGTGTGTGTGAGAGAGACAGAGAGAGAGAGAGACAGAGAGAGAGAGAGAGAGAGAGAGAGAGAGAGAGAGAGAGAGAGAGAGAGAGAGAGAGAGAGAGAGAGAGAGAGAGAGATCTGTGGTAAAAAGAACTGAAGGGACTTGTGGTGAATGGTGATAGTGTTGCAGTCAGAGAAGGGATCCTGTAGGGACACTAATGTTGCCAGTAGGCAGACACTTGCTGAGATGCTGTAATGATGACTTATGGGGTGTCAGTTGAAGACCAGGTTTCTCCTGAGGCTAGCGTATTAAATGTCTAAGTGAAGAATGACAGAACTTCGTCCAGACAGGTATAGGTAGGATTTCAAAGTCAAATTCAAACCTCAGTTTCCCCACCGTAATAATGAAGGTGAAACAGCCCTCCCTGGGGATTCAGAGGCCCAGCCCACTGGGCCACCGCACCACAAGGTTTCTCAAGGAGGGTGGAGGAAGACCCGCCCTGGCTGCAGCCCTGGGGCTGGGACGAACTGAGCAGGGGCGGGTCGCGCGGGTGCCCTCACCGCTAGCCGCCCAATCGCCGTGGGCCCGCGGAGCCCGGGGGGCTGGGGCAGCAGGCGGAACGAGCCGCGGCTGCGCCCGACGCGCGAGCGCGGGGCCAGGCCGGGCGGGTGCGCTCAGTCTGGCGGCGGCGGTGCACGGACAGACAGACGTGTCGGGAGCGCAGCACCGCCCGCAGCCCAGCAATCCGGGCCGCGCCCGCCAGCCCGCCCGCCCGCCATGGTGTCGTGGATCATCTCCAGGCTGGTGGTGTAAGTGGCCTCTGCTCCTGTGTCCCTTCTTCCCTTTCTCTCCGATCCCCACGTCCCCTTAGGGCCGCGCGCCCCTGCGAACCACCAGCCCCGGTTCGGTAGATCTATTAATACCCCGCGGTCGCTAAATTTAGCAGGTACAGTAGCTGCCTGGGGACGCGGGGAGCGCGAGGCGGTGTAGGACGCGCGACGCTACTGACCCATGGGTAGCGGCGGGCACAGGCGGCGCCTTGCGGGGGGGACCGGGGCGTGGGTCCTCGCACGCTGGTGGAGTCACCGGGGTTGGGCAAGGCATCTTGCCTTGTCTCTGTTGCTTTGTTCCATCCCGGGTGGGGCGGATTTGCAGAGGCTCCGAGTGGGTACCCCGCGCGTCTCTCTCCTTTGGAAGAAAATGCCTTGGGCTTGCCTGACGCTGTGCTGTGCTTTTGTCAGGTGAAAATGACATACAGTCCAGACAAGCGAGGGGAGCTGCCTGAAGGGGTCTTCGCGGAGACTAGTAGCCAGATGGAGGTGGGGCACTCAATGGAGTAGGGAAAAATACTCCTTTTTAGGTGTCTCAAATAGAGGCTAAGGCAGGTGGCAAGTAGATTAGTATGCACCTTGGAGTAGATGTCTTCGTCCCTCTTGCCTGCTCTCCTTGGCAGGGGTTTGAGAGACAGGGGCAGACATCTCTAGGAATGCACCGGGAAATTTCCAAGTGACAGACAGCACCCCACCTCCCCCCCAAGGGCGGTGGCAGTGACACCTCCCAGGCGGTGCAGGCGAGCAGAGTCATCTGGGGTGAGGCCTGTTTGAAGTCCTTGGGGGATGTGTGGTGGGGACTTTTGTTTTATTTCCAAGGTTCTTGCCTCTTTCCTTCCCTACCTGGATCTGGACGATAGATTTAGCATCTGCTCAGGGGATGTGGGACTGAAATGGGTCTGGGGAGGCTTGGGTAAGGAGCACGTGCCCAGCGTTTTCTTTGTCTAAGAAAGAGGGGCTGTTAACTCCCTTTGACCGTGCAGTGCACATTCGTCTCTTCTCCTCTTCTGGGCTGATTTGCGAAGCCGTCCAGGGTAGCCGTCTTTAAAGTCTGGCCATTGTCTCCCAGGTATCATTCTGCCCGTTCCCCCCAAAGCCCTTCAAGTTACTACACAAAGGTCTCTCCAGCAGCTGTTGTCAGCTGCGGGGTTGTCCCGTGCCTTCAGGTGGCATGTAAGATATTCCCATTTCTGTGGCACGGCTGGCATCAGTAACAGGGAAGCCACAGAATGCCTTGCCACGCCTCATGCCTGACTGAAGCTCGTCTTCTCTTCGGTGGCAGTTTCCTTCCTGAAGGGATCTTGAGATCTTTGGATTTGCTAGTGACCCCTGGAGGACCTCAGGGTGGGGCAAGGGAGCACTTGCTTGCCAGGATCGTGCAACCATTCTGGTTTTCTTATCATCCCCCACATAGGAGGCAACTGAAGGGGGCATAGGAAAGACGTGGGATGTTGGGAGGGGTTGTAACAGTGTGTTGTTACCTTCTGAAGCAATCACACCTTGAAGAACTGAGACTTCGGATGACTTAAATGACCCTGAGAATTGCTCCCGGTCTACAGATACCGGCCGGCACCAGAGGTTGGTGGGATTTGAAGCAACTTGAAAAGGTCAGGGATACTTCCCACCGCGTCCCTAATTCTCAACATAAACCCAATGTGAGTTATTAACACCAGTTTTAATCACATTTCTATTTCAAATTAGCAATACCCATTATATAGTATCAGCTGGTATAAATAAACCGAAATCCAGCTACATCTCTGTCACAGAAGGAAATCTCATGGAATATAAAGGAGCATAGTCTTTAACAATATTGCTTATTCTACCGTATTTCGATTCTGCCCAACATTCTAAATAGGTAAAGGGACATTTTATGGCGCAGTGCCAAGGTGTGGGGCTGGGATGCTGTGTTTGGAATCAAGAAAATAAATGGCTCAAAATCCAGTTCTGCCTCTTGCCAGCAGATCCTAGTTCAGAGCCCTGATTACAACAGTTCTCAGTTCCCACGCTCATTAGCTGCACATCGCTGTTGCAGAGGTTTCAATAACACGTGACATGTGGCTTCCCAAGCACCATGGAGAGCACTAAATCGATGGCGATTCCCCCTATCCTCAGGGTACACTGCAAGACGCTCAACAGATTCCTCTATTTTATACATTGGGGTTCTAGAGGAAACAAAATTTGGACAACATATGGCTTAATTACTAATAAAAATCACTAATCCAGTCCTCCGCCCTCATCTGTAGAACTGCAGAGGGAATGCGCTTCGACCAAGGTCAAAGACCAGGTGAAGAAAATGAGTTCCGGCCACTCAGACTGGTGGAGCCACAGTCAAGGAGCCCTGGTGGTTACGCTGAAGTTACCCCTTTAAGTCTCTCTTAGCCCTGTGGTCCGAGCGTGTGTTACGGATTGTTCATAAATCCCATTTCCTTCCTGTGAGCAGTCTTTTCAAAGTTTTGTAACCACATCAAAGAATATTTAAGGAAGACCGATCACTGTGTTTGAGAATGGGGAGGGAGTGTCTTCCTGTCTTTATGGTCCCAGTCATCCAACTGGGACCTGGGACAAGCTGCTGCTGCTGCTGCTGTCCTTTCTGCCACTGGCCATGAGTATTGTGAGGGCTGATTTCCTCCACGGGCCCTTGCCCCCTCCAAAGGCAGCAGCTCCTGCCTCTCCCCCATTCTCATCCCTCCCTCCACCTGGCATCTAAGCCCACTCAGCAAACATTGGTTTTGTTGAAGAAACCCAGAGGCACTGGAACCTGGTCAGTGCTGTCCTGTGATGATCGGACTCTCTGGGCATCAGGGCATCTTGTGTCCAGTGAGCACAATGAGTGAGCCTTGGTTTGACAAACTTCTTCTGGCTGCCCATGTTCCTCCTGATTCCTTGGGCTCAATGAGAGAGAAATTACCAGCCAGCGTAGCAGCAAGGTGGACCTTGTTAGATTGAACCTGTTTTGGTCTCTTCATGGGTATGGAGATTACTTAGAATTTGCCTACTCGTTCTTAAGTGGGGCCTCCTGTGCTGAGGCTGGACTGATTCTGTGCATGCTAGGCAAGGACTGAGCCAATCCACAGCTCTCACCTCTTTTCAAATAACTCAAGGCCTAAACATGAATGAATTTCACACCGGGAGACGATGCTCATGAGTAAACTGATGGAGGGGAACACAGAAGCTGCTCTGTAACTCGGGAGAATGTGCCCTTCTGAAGTGTCCCAAGAAGCAAGTACTCATTGTCTCTGGCAAATGTTGGCCAAGGTCCAAATGTTGGCAGAATGGACCCAGGGCCTCCCACCCAGTGTGTGGTTACAAGACCAAAGTCGCTCCTCACTACAGGAGAAAAGGATAATCTTCATTCAGTGAAAATTTGTGAATATCTAATGAGTATACTGAAAAAAAAAAAAGGATTTATTTCTGCCCTGCACTGTTGCTAGGATCACTTCTTTTCTCTGCTATGCTGAGGATGGAACTCATGGTCTTGAACATGCTGGCAAGGGCTAGGCAAGGACTAGACAAGGGCTAGGCAAGGAAGGGCTAGGCAAGGGGTAAGAGAGGCCCCACCACTAGCTACACCTACAACCCTGTCTTAGTTAGGGTTTTACTGCTGTGAACAGACACCATGACCAAGGCAAGTCTTATAAAGAACAACATTTAATTGGGACTGGCTTACAGGTTCAGAGGTTCAGTCCATTATCATCAAGGTGGGAACATAGCAGCATCCATTTAGACATGGTACAGGAGGAGCTGAGAATTCTACATTTTCATCTGAAGACTGCTAGCAGAATACTGACTCCCACATGGTTAGGAGAAGGTACTTAGAGCCCACGCCCACAGTGACACACTTCCCCCAACAAGGCCACACCTCCAAATAGTGCCACTCCCTGGGCCAAGCATATTCAGATTACCACAAGCCCCTTTGCAGATTGGTTTTAATGTTAGTTTCTGGGGCTTGGGGCACAGGTCTTTTTTCTAAGAGTCCTTGCCTAGAATAGCCTAAGCTGTGCACCTCATAAACCTGGTATGGTACCCCAATAATCCCAGTACTGAGACAAGAGTTAGGAGTTCAGGAATATCCTTGTCAGGTTTAAGACCAGCCTACAACACAGGAAGCCCTATCTCAAAACAAAACAAGGGGCCAGTAAGATGACTCACTTAGTAAAATGGGGATTGCCCCCAAGACTGATAACTTTTTTTGGTTCCTTTTTTTTTCGGAGCTGGGGACCGAACCCAGGGCCTTGCGCTTCCTAGGTAAGCGCTCTACCACTGAGCTAAATCCCCAGCCCCAAGACTGATAACTTGAATTTGATTTCCAGGACCCACATGGTGGAAGGAGAGAGCCAACTCCCAAAAGTTGTCCTCTGATCTCCACACATGAGCCATTACATGTGTCCATACACTCAAACCAAACAAAATCTAATTTAAAACAAAACAAAACAAAACAAAACAAAACAAAACAAAACACAGGGGCTGGTAAGATGGCTCAGCAGGTAGGGTACTTTCTACTGGGCCTGACAACCTGAGCTCATGGAACCCCGAAGTTCTCTTCCCTTGGGGTGGCACACACATGCATACGATGTGGCAAGCCCTTTACAAAGTAAAGCAAAACAAAAACGTTAGCTTTAGCAAAGTACAAAGTGGTGCTGAAGTCGGGCTGGATCCCAGGAGGAGGATTTGGAGTATGGCAAGCAGCGTTCATTCTGGGTCAGGGATGTAAAAGAGAGGATCCTGAAGAAATGCCACTGAGCTGTCCCCAAGCTGTCCCCCTTACTGTGCAAAACAAACAGAAAGAGGTTATGAGTCCTCAAACAGAGGCCTGCCTTTCTTTGCTCTTAAAATCTGGAATGCAGAAAAATGACCCAGCTAATAGAGGGTTCAGGTTCAGGGGATGTATTTCCTGGTGCAGCTGAGGGGCATTGTGGAAACTGCGTGAATGCTTCAGTTGCATTGGGAGAGGAAAGATCCTGGCTTGGAAGACAGCCTGCGGGTTCTAGTCTCCACCCCTATCTTCCCCACTGCCAGAGCCCAGAGCTGGGGACCCCACTTCCTACCTGAGAGGTCACCTGGGGGATGATGGCCAGCATCACCTGGGAGGCCCTGCTGACTCCAAGGCCCCATGCCCTCAAGGGAGGGAAAATGGCAGCTTAGTTGCCACGTCTGCTGCTGCTGAGGAGGGGCACATGCCTGACACACAGACTATCAAGCTGGGCAAGTTACACGTGCCACTTAGGGGAGAGTGGGCGCCAGTGACTGGAAGCAGAAGCTGGTACGACAGGACTTACTGATCCTGCGGGAGATTTCTAAGAACTCACTAGCTGGGCGGTGGCGGTTGTGCCACATGCCTTTAACCCCAGCACTTGGGAGGCAGAAGTAGGGCAGCTTGGTCTACAGAGCAAGTTCCAGTACAGCCGAGGACACACAGAGAAACCCTGTCTTAAACAAAACAAAACCAAACAAACAGAAAGGAGGAGGAGGAGGAGGAGGAGGAGGAGGAGGAGGAGGAGGAGGAGGAGGAGGAGGAGGAGGAGGAGGAGGAGGAGGAGGAGGAAGAAGGAGGAAGGAGGAGGAGGAAGAGGAGGAGAGGGAGAGGAGGAGGAGAAAAAGGAAGAGGGGGAGAGGGGGAGGGAGAAGAGGGAGGAGGGGGGGAGGAGGAGGAGAGGAGGAGGAGGAGGAGAGGAGAGGGGAACAGAAGAAGGAAGAAAAGAGGAAAACAGACCACATTAAGACTTATTCTCATGAAACATAGAACCACTAGTCCACTGAGAAGGTTACAAAGTCCAGCAGCGTCTGAGCACACCCCAGGCTAAACTCCCTGGTGCTGTGTAATCTTCTTAGCTCTACCTTCAAAACACTCCCCGTCCAGCCATGAGTCCAGCCTCTATTTAACACGCTGCTTCTTATTATTCGTTTGAGCCATTGGATACGGCTTCTTGGCAGTGGGCATGCCCTGGGCTTGTTCTCCAGCACACCACGAAAAACAAATAAATAATTCAGGAAAGCTCTCCAGAGCTTCCCACTTCCATCCCTGCCCCTCTGGTGATGTTTTTAAAGTGGTCAAGAATGGAGCCAGGCACAGGGCACAGACCTTCAATACTAGGACTTGGGAGGCAGAGGCAGGTTGATCTCTGTGAGTTTAAGGCCAGCCAGGCCTACATGTCAAGTTCCAGACCAACCTAAATAGTGAGACTTGACCTACAATGAAATATTTGATTTCTGTTTCTGGAATTACTAGAAGGGGAAGAAAAAGCCTGAAAACTTTTCCATAAATAAAAGTGAATTAGAAAATTAAAAGAGATTCTAAGCCAGGCAGGGTCATTCACAACTGTAATCTCAGCACTCAGGAGACTGAGGCAGGAGGATTCCCACAAGTTTCAAGCCATCTTGAGTTACATAGTAAATTCCAAGTTAGTCTGGACTCAGAGTGAGACCATGTTTCAAAAACCAAAAATAACAAAGCTTCTAAAACTATGAGATAAAATATAACAGCTTATCTCTTAAAAGACATAGCTGAGGGGTTTTTTAAAAGATTGATTAATCGGTTGGCTGGTTGGTTGGTTGGCTGGGTGATTGATTTAATGAATCCAAGTGCTGTTTTCATGTGCACCAGAAAAGGGAATCAGATTCCATTTCAGATAGTTAGGAGCCACCATGTGGTTGCTGGGAATTGACCTTCGGACCACTAGATCAGCAGCCAGTGCCCTCAACCACTGAACCATCTCTCCAGCCCGATCGCTGAGTTTTTAAGGAACAAAGGAAAAGATCCAAAGCCAGGCAGTCGAGACACTTGAATTCACTGGCTAAGTGACCCCATCAATTTCTCAAAGACAGAAGTACAAATCATTCATCTTTATATCTGTGGTCCCCAGCATAGGGCCCAGCACCAAGGAAGTGATCAATAATGGACACCAAATTGATTAATCAGTCAGCCAAGTGATGAATGAACAACTCGTCTTGAGGAAGGACGGGAGTTTAGTCCTTTAATATCTCCAAAGGCCAATGTGTTGAAAGCCATGTTTGTGCCCAGTGCCCGAGGAGGGTAGAAGAGCATGCCAGGTCCCTGGGTGCTGAGAATTAACCTGGATCCTTTTGCAAGACCAGCAAGTACTCCTAACTGCTTACTCCTTCTTCAGCCCTGACCCCCCGTTTCTTTAGACAGGATCTCTCACTGACAGAGTTTGCCAAGCAGGCTAGGCTGGCTCTCCTGTGAGCTCCAGCTCTGGGTTTACAAACGTGTGCCACCGTGCCTAACTTTCATAAAACATAGGTTCTGGGCATGGAACTCTGGTCTTCATTATTGCAAAGAGAACATTTATCAACCAAGCTATGTCCCCAGCCCTCGCTATGGCTTTGTTTTCCATTTCCCTGAACCCTAAGTGAGACTCTGTTTATTGGCTGTTCACGGTCTCTCTCCTGAGAAGTGCCTGTTCAAATTTGGCCCAAAGTTCCCGCATTCTCCCTTCCTGTTGAAGGAGTTCTTTAAATGTCCTGCATGCTATTCTGCTGGCATTTGTGTGTCACAAATGTCACCTCTCTATCTTTGCTTCTTCTCCCATTTTCTTTGTTATTTTTTTTTGATATCAGAATTTCTTGGTATTCATGTCATAGATTTATCAACTCTTTTGGTTTATAACGTTGTTAAATATTTATTCCGTGTGTGTGTGTGTGTGTGTGTGTGTGTGTGTGTGTGTGTGTGTGTGTGTGTATGAGTGCTCAGAGAAACCATGCTCTCAGAAGTGCTTTTGGAAGCCAGAAGATACAAGATTCCCTGGAATGGGAATTTCCAGATGTGAGCCCTCCAGTGAGGATTTTGGGAACTGAACCCAGTTGCTTTGAGGAGGAGCATGTGCTCTTCCCCTCCCAGCCCCTTACTTGTGGTGCTGCTGTTACCTGTGAAGCCCCCCCCCAACTCATGAGCCTACTGCACTGTTCCTCACAGAATACATAAACCTGTTTCTTCCCCACATCGAACACTAGCCAGCCCAGTAGCATGTTTTAGAGGGTAGTCCTTTCTCTGCACATCTGCAGTGTCCACCTTACCATAAACTGGTTTCCCCAGTGTGTGGGTGTTTCTGGACTCTGCTCTGTCAGCGAGTGCCTTGTCTGGATTCACACCAGCACTGTACTTCTAATTACCAAGGTTTATGAAGAGCCTGAGATCTGGCATGACAGTTTTTCACCTTGCTTTTCTTCAGGAATGTCTTAGTGTTTGCTCCTGTGTGTGTGTGTGTGTGTGTGTGTGTGTGTGTGTGTGTGTGTGTGTGTGTGTAGAATAATGAAAAGCTGATATTTAGGCTCTCTTTTACCTCAGAATTATTCATTGTTTTAAAAGAGAAAGTGTAGTATAGCGTACTGTACTGTAGTATAGTATAGTGTACTGCACTGCAGTATATACTGTAGTGTAGTATACTATACTGTATGGTAGTGTAGTGTACTGTACTATAGCATAGTATAGTGTACTGTAGTATACTATAGTGTACTGTACTATAGTGTAGTATGGTGTTCTATAGTGTAGTATAGTGTACTGTAGTATAATGTAGTATACTATATTGTAGTGTACCGTAGTATAGTATACTATAGCATAATGTAATGGACTGTAGTGGACTATAGTATAGTATACTGTAGTTTACTGTAATGTACTGTAGTGTAGTGGACTACTGCACTGTAGTGTACTATACTGTAGTGTATTGTATGGTACTGTATGTACTATAGTGTAGTGTGCTGTAGTGGACTGTACTGTACTGTACAGAGTATGAGTGCCCACTGAGGCCAGAGGAGGGCACTGGCCCCCCTGGAGCTAGAGTTACAGGTGTTTGTGAGCCGTTTGACGAGGATGCTGGAGTCCACACTCTAGTCCTTGGCATAAGCTCACGATCATCTTTAGTCCCTATTTACTTCACCTTTAATGACTTTCAATAACATTTTACTTTATTTTTTAAACAAATTCTCACACAATAGTCCAAGCTGTCCTGGAACTCACCATGAAATCAAAATTAACCTTGAACTCACGGCCTGGAATTATGCTCCTGCCTCAGTTTCCTTCCTGAGTCGCAGGTGCGACTCGCCATGCCTGGCTAATTTCATCATTTGTGCTGTGAATGCCATGAAAGGCATCTGTTTGGTTTACTCTCTGGTGTTTGGTGTTTGTCGGTGCCAGTATTTAGTGCCTTAGAGAACTTGTTATTTTTCAACATGATTACTAAGCAATACAGCTTTGATAATGCTAGATTCTTGAGGGTTCTCCCTAGCCATGTCTTCTCAGGATAATACATTATTTGCCTTCCAGTCATGGCTCTTTCCCCTCCCCTCACAGCATTGGTTGGTCCCTCAGTGCCTGAGACTAAGAGTGGGGAAGGCAGGTGTGCTCCCTTTGTTCCTGACTTAAGAAGGAATGTCTGGATGTTACCATGCTGTTCCTGCTGCGTGCTTTTCTTAAATGACCAGTTTAGGCTAGTTAGGGGCCAAGCAAAAATAACAGGTGTGTTCAGCCACTCGACAGATATGGCTGAGGTGACACACAAGCACAAATTCATCTATAAGGCAGCTAGAAAGGGAACGAGATGGAAGAAAGGAAGGTGAATGGAAGACAGTAAGATCATCCAACGTATATCCAATGAGCATGCTAGGAACTGTGCAAGGACACAGAGGCAGTATTCATAATTATCACTGCCTTTAGAAAAAGACTCCGAGGAGTAAGTCCTAAAATAACATTGACCTAAGAAGAAAGTGTGAGATTCCCTTAAAGATACTGAATCAAGCCAGACAGAGTGTTCATATCTGTAATTCCAGCCGTCAGGGAGGCACGGCATGAGTTCAAGACTAGCCTTGGCTACAAATTAAGTTCCAAGACAGCCTGGACTGAAGAGTGAGATCTTGAGCACATCCTCTCCCACTGAGGCCAGACAAGGCATCCCAGCTAGGGGAAAGGGACCCAAAGGGGGCAACAGGGGCTAATCAAAGACAGCCCCAATTGCTCCAGTTATTAGGGGATCCATGTGAAGACCAAGGTGCACATCTGCTACATATGTTAGGGAACCTAGGTCCGGTCATGCAGACAGAGCAGATTGGTACCCAGGGTGGAGGAGGGAAGGGAGGGTGAAACTGGGAAGAGAGGACAGAGGGGGCTGCAATTGGAATGTAAGGTAAATAAATAAATCAAATAATGAAAAATAAAACAAAGAACCTTCAAAAGAAATAAGAGTGAGAACTTATTTAAAAGAAGAAAGAAAGAAAGAAAGAAAGAAAGAAAGAAAGAAAGAAAGAAAGAAAGAAAGAAAGGAAGGAAGGAAGGAAGGAAGACCAAAGAAACAAATGAGAAAAGGAAGAAAACAAAGAAGGAGAGAAGGAATATATCAACCATTTAAAATATTTCCATAGAAAAAGCAGGTGGCCCTGGTGGCCTTACTGGCAGGTTCTGCTCACTAGTCCAAAAAGAAATCCATTTTACAGAAAGCAATGAAGGCTTAATGGTAAAATTAATCTGGACACTTTGCCACTTGGCAATCTAAGGACAGTCTCACTAGAGGCACTAAATAAAATGTAATATGTTCATTCATGTTGTCTGTTATTAGCAAATTATCATTTAATTTTTAAAATTACATCTATTTGTGTGTACATGTATGTGGAGGTTACAGGTCCTCTCTGGGAGTTAGTTCTTCCCTCCCACCAGGGATGGGGGACAGGACATCAGGCATGGAAGCAGTACCTTTAGCTGCTGACCCATTGCAGTAGCCCAAATTGTTGGGTATGGTCTGTCTGTCCGTCTTTCCTCCCTTCCTTCCGTCTTTGACTTGATAAAGTCTCACTGTATAGTCCAGAACTCACTATGGAGCCCAGGCTAGCATAGAATTTGTCATTCTCCTGCCCAACCTCCTAAATCCTTAGATTTTAGGTGTGACTTTTACATTTTTATTATATATTATTTTGTTCTGTCAATAAACCTGTTAATATGATAGATCTCCTTCAAATATGGTTTGCACATTTATTTTATACTCTGATTTTGATAGTTCTAGCATCTAAAACTTTTTTCTTAAACAAGCCAAACCTGACCTCACTCTGTAGACCAGGCTGACATCAAAGTCATGTCAATGCTCCTGCCTCAGCCTCCTCAGTACTAGGATTATAGGTGTGCACCATCATGCTTGGCTGCAATGCTATTTTTAAATTTTAAATTAATTTATCTTCGGGGCCTAAGAGAAGCCATGGCTCACACGTGAAGGTCAGGAGACAACTTTTAGGAGTCAGTTCTTTCCTACCAGTGTGTGGTTCTGGGCACCAAACTGGAGTCATCATCCCACGGTACCCCCACCCATGCTAATTTTGAACAGTTTCACTGCCTCTTCTCCCATTGACTCTTAATCAAAGTGCATTGTGTGCGCACGTCTGTTTGCTTTATTCACTGAGTTCGTATGGCTTAGGACTTTATCGCGAGAATTCTTGTAGGCCTGGGTTGGAGGTGAACTCTGCCAGAACTCGTGCTGTGTGTCCAGGCACTCTTACAGTACTGCACAGCTAGAAGTAAATTCCTGAGTGATATGCTCCCCACAAGAGCCACAGACTATAACACACCTCAGTGTCACGCATGGAAAATGCCCCTTCAAGTTGTTGGTCAGGGGAGTCTGAGACTCCCAAAACAATGGACTTGTCATTGCCCTTGGTTGTCTGCTCCAGGACTTGAAAGTAAGACCTTATTACTAAAAATGCTGCACATTATAGACATGGAATGTGGAGGAATCGAGCTGGAACTGACTTGGAAGTCTTCTCCCTGAGGACTGGCTCTCAGAATTTGCTATGGAAGCTGCCAAGGGAGAGGAGCCCTCAGTAGTCCTACCCAACTGAAATGCATGACTCAGATCAATGACGGCTCTGGCCAGAGAGCCATGACGGTGCAGTTGTGGGTCTTCTGTCTTGGGGGTTACCAACAGTTGTCAAATTAAACTTTAGACCTCCTCAACAGGAAAGAATTGACACCAGCCCTTTTATTTTTAACTACCTGTGTAACATAAATTTCGGTGAAAACTTTTATACTCTCAGGAAAAACTTTTTTTGTCCAATGTCACTGCTAAAGAATGTACCTTCATGCAGGGTGTTTTTCTCCGGGTCACCCTTTTCCTGGTAATGAGGTTCTTTTATATTTTTGTTATAGTTTTACTCATTTATGTATTTTGAGAGCATATGTATGTACACATGTGCATGTCAGAGGACAACTTTCAAGAGTCCAGTTTTTGCCTTGCACATGTGGGTTCCAAGGGTTGATCTCAAGTAGTTACATTAGCGGGCTCCCTTACCAACTGAGCCTGATGTCTTAGATCATGGAGTTCTTCGGAGTCAGTATTAGTTCCCCGAGGCTGCTGTAACAAAGCACCACTAGCTAGATGGTCTAACATGAGGGAACTTTATCCTCACAGTTCTGGGACCGAGGAGGCTGAAGTTAGTGCCTCATTGGAAGTGGAGGTTTGGAGGGGGTAATCCTGCAGGGGGATTGTCAGCAGCATCGACTTCCTCTGTCTCTGTTGTCACCTGACCTCCTTACATGTCTGCGTCCTCCCCTCTTCTTCCAAGGACACCAGTCACATTGGATTTTAACCCTCTGTAATGGCATTCAAAAGTTCCAGTGGGTCAGGACTCGAGCATATCTTCTGGAGGGACATAAAGTGATGCATGGCAAACCCTAATCCACAGAGAGATGGCCACAGCACATGTGTGCTCTGGGGCCCATATCACCTTATCAGGAAACTGCTCAGAGCAGTAAATTCTCAGCACACCACCCCCCCGAATACTGAATGAGAATACCTGAGGGCCAAGCTCGGGGCTCTGTGTGTTAATAAACGCATGATCCAAACTCCCACACATCGCCCTGGTCTCATCTCCTGGACTTGACACACATCCTAGCCTGTTCTCCCAAGTTCAACACCTTAGAAAGCGCCCCACTTTCCTTTTCTCTTTTAGGGCCTTGCATTGCCTTGGGTCTGGCCTCCGAGGCACCCCTGCATTCATATGCTTGCTTTGCAAATTGTTTATACTGATTACATCTTCAGATCTAAAAGGATCTTCGAAACTCATAAAAATATCAGAAAAACAGTGCAACAGCAGTGCTGTTCCTCTCTGCATAGAGGAATTTCCATTATTCCCTGCGGAACCATGTGAAAGTAGCTGCAGACATGCCCAGTCAGCGTGTCACTCAAGGACAGGACTATCGCCCTGTGCCAGCGGCATTTAGATGTGTTCCTCTCCAGGCTTTTTTATACTAAAAAAAAAAAAAAAAAAAAAAAAAATGGAGAAGTTTCCTTCTTCCCCAAAACTTTTGATTGTCCAACTATGTCTTTCAGGGTTTACCTCATTAAAGTAAAAACTGAGGCATGTTGGAGTATGTATTTGTGTTTGAATTTTTGAGACAAGGCATCGTTTGGCCAGGCTGCCCTTGAGCCCACTATGCAGTTAAGGATGTCTTTTAACTCCTGATCCTCCTGCCTCTGTACTTTACCTGGTGGGATTACATGTGTGTACCGCCAAGCTTCCTTTAAAACGTGTTTATAAACTAATTTAAAGTAACAATAAAGGGCAAGTTTGATGGCTCCGCGGTAAAGGCTGCCTACCTGAGTTTCATCAGTACCCACATGATGAAGGGAGGAAGAAACAGCTCCCCATAGTTGTCCTCTGGCCTCACACAAGTAACATGGCAAACACTAGCACACCCATAACACACACTCAGGTGGAGGGAGAGAGGGAGAGAGAGAAAATATATACATTTTAATTTAAAAGAAAATCACATTTACCAGAACACAAAAAGTGTTAAGGAGGTCATTGTACCCCTCTTCCGGTCTCTTTCATATCGAGGTTGATTGCCATGTGAAATCTGAAACCCTGTTAATGAAGATTGATCTCTGCTTCACTTTAAATGGGTCTTCTGTCCACACACGATAACATCCTGCTTTGTTCACTTGGAAACTCTGATATGTTTTATTATTCAGCATAGAAAATGAAGCTCATAAATGTCACGTTTAATCTCATCCGAAAAGTCCTTAAGGGCTGTAGAGATGGCTCAGTAGTAAGTGTTTACTGAGGACCTGAGTTCTCTTCCCAGCATCCGTGTTGCCTCTTACCTCAGTACTGAGGTGGCAGAGGCGACATTGTCCTTAAGGATTACTAACCAGCCAATCTGACTGAATTGACGAGCTCCAATTTGTCTTAGGAAATAAGGTAGAGGGGCTGGCAAGACGTCTTCTCGGGAAAAGGGAGTGGTGACTTGAGTTCAATCCCTGGAACTCACGTGGTGGACTTTTCAAAGTTGTCATTGACCTACCCACCCATATACCAGGTGACTGTACACACACACACACACACGCGGACTTTTTCGATTGGTCCTGGGCATGTAACTGGATAAACTACATCTTCATCCCCAACCCTAAACAGTTGCTGATAGAGTAACTGAAGTTGTTTTCTACAGAGTAAGTCAGGGTACCCTGTCAGATGCTGCAGGAAGTCATTGTCTCGTTTTTAACTTTTATGTTTGAGGTTTGAAGATAGCATTTTTATTGTAAAGCATGAAATGCTGGCTCAAAGATGTGTGAGACAATGGCTTCTGGGGAGTCTTGATCCAATAGCTCATCACTGGTACCAAATTAACAGGTCCTCTGTTCTCTCCTCTTCAGCCCTTGGTGGCTCCTGTATCAATATGGAATGACTCATGGCAGCCAATGGGCTTTGGATTCATCTATATCTCGAGGAGATCTGAGAGTCTCCCTATAAAAGCCCCCTAGAAAGCATCCTTTAGTTTGCTCACCAGTCTGTCCTTCTACCATCCCTACGGCAGAGACATGGGATATGCCAAGTGACTTAAAGCAACCAGGACCCACCAAACATCTGACAATATGGTCAGCTTCTCTAAGCACAGGGGCTACAGGAGTTGAGGGGACAGGGTAGAGGAGGAGAGAATCTTGTGGGCCTCTTTCCAAAGGAAAAACCAAATGAATAGTGGGTGATGGAAACTGCAAACACCTACAAAGGAATCCATCAGTATCCACAATACTATAATACACTTCTCTGTGCTAGCAAGATGGCTCTTTGACTAGAGACACTTACTGCCAAGCTTGGTGACCTGAGTTTGATCCCTGGGACTCACATAGTGGAAGGAGAGAACTGACTTCCACAAGTCATCCTCTGACATGTGTGCTGTGACACTCATGTACCCACTCTACCACAACTTTATGAGTCCCTACAGTGCAGCAGATACTGTGTCACACTGCTTTCACACTGCAGCAACTGCACATAGCTTCATAAGCCACCACTATGGGCGAGCAGAGGTGACAGGGAGCCATCTGCAGTCACTGGTGTCATGGCATTTCCTATATAAAGCCCTATAGTTTCATACAAGGTCAGCATGACAGTGTCTTTCTCAAATGATGTACCAAGAGTTTCATAGCCTTCCTCAGTCCATGGTGACAGTCAAATGCAGCCAAGTCATGATGTGGTCAGTAGCACCATCTGGCCCAGGACTGAGTAGAACTCTTGATTATAGATTCAGGTCCCTCCTGAACTGTGACACGCTGTGCACAGAACTGTGCTTCTCAGAGCCCCCACAGGTCACCATGGAACTGTACCTCCTGCTGGGCAAGGCCTCACTCATTCCAATGTCAAATCCCCAAAGTGACCACTGCTCAGAGCTAAGCAGACCTTCTCAGATTCTCTTCAGCATCTTAGGGAACCTTGGGGCCTTTGATGTTTATGGTGAGGAGCTGTTGAAGACAAGAGCCCAGGGGAGAATCCTTAGAAACTGCCTCCCCTTCACTCACTCTGGGGAATAGAAACAGACAAGAAAGTCAGGCTTGGCAGGCAAGTGATTACTGTGGTTCACCCACACAGGCCAGGAGGACAAACTTAGGAACTGCTGGCAAGGCCTTGACCATATTCCTTTGTGACAGCCTAGCCCTTTCGCTGGATTTTTCTGTTCTGAATGGCTCAGCTCTAGCCAGCCTGCTCAGCCTACCTGAACCAGCCCCATCTCAGAGAGGCTGGGATCCAAAGTCTGAGGTCATCCTGGAGTAGCCCATCCCCTGCAGTATCCTCAGAGGCATGGCAGGCTCAGCTCTTCCCCGGAGGCCAACTCATCTGCCTTAATGAGGCTCTGGGTAGAGAGGTGGCTTCCTTGCAGGACCTGACAATTCCCCAGCTGCCACGGATGCCTAGGCAGCCGAGCTGCTGACTGTGCACTGGCAGCAGCGTGAGGTCAGCTGTGGTCGTTACATGCCTGCCACCAGGCTGGGTGAAGTTACTTAGGGGTTGGAATCCCAGGAGGACATTTTGGAAAACTTTCCTGGGTAGATAGTCAGAACCAATTGCTGTGCATTTGTCTTTTATTGATGTGTGACTTAGTTTCTAAACTTCCTCCTCGTAGGTTGTGAGATTCAGTGCCATGGCTTCCCTGGTTTGAGAGAAAAACAACATAGACACTTCATGGGCTTGCAGGGTTGTAGGCTGGATCCGCTGCCAACACTTAAGGCCGAGAAGTACAACTGCAGAAATACAAATTGGAACAATAAGCAGCTCTGGGTTGGGGATGTAGCTAGGAGAGTTGAGTACTTCTTTAGAACGTGCAAACATCCTGCTTCTGGTCATTTGTATCTCCTACACTAGACATGGTGACACACACCTGCAGGCCAGCATTAGGGAGGTGGAGGAGTGAGAATCAGAGGTTCAGTGTCATCCTCTGCTACATAGTAAAATCGAGGCAAGCCAGATCCTCATCATCATGGGACCAGATACTCAAAACCAGCCAAGTTCCGATTGATTCCAATAAGGAAGCATGAGCTGAGCTTTGCGAGGTTACCTCTGGGGCACAAGCTCCCCAAGGGCAGTGACTGCAGGGTGAGCTTGTACCTCACTTTTCCATCACTAGCCTGGCCCTTGGGTCTGCATTTCAAGAGCAAGAGCAATTGAGGGGAGGGGAAGAAGAGAGCAGAAAAACAACAGTGTTTCACCAATGAGGTCACAATGGCTCAAACTGGTTTAAACATGTTATATGGAAAAATAGTCATAGCCTGATTCAGTCTGTTGATTAACCATTTGGTCACTTCAGTGAATGACTTGCCTCATCTGGGTCCCGAGTTCACATTCACAGAAATGAAGGAGTTGGGGACTAGGTAACATACGCCTCCATAAGAAATAGGGTCCTGAGAAACTAAGAAAGGAAAGGGAGAGAGAAGGGAAACTGAACAGTACCAACAGAAAGGAGAGAGACTGTCACCTACAGGGCTGGGAGGTGGCTCAGTTGGGAAAGTGCTTGTCTTGCAAGTGTGAGAGCCTTAGCTCCACCCCCACAGTGCACACATAAAGATGGAGCGATGTCTCAGTGGTTAAGAGGTCAGGAATGTGTGCTGTTTCTGCAGAGGACAGGAGTTCAGTTCTCAGCACCCACATCTGGTTCACACCCACCTATAACTACAGCTCCAGGGGATCTGACCATCCTGGAATCTTGGGCACCAATTTCATGTGTACATACCCATAGACACATGCACATATAAAAATAAAATAAATCTCACCACAAAACCAGATGTGGCAGCGTCACCTGTAATCTCAGTGGTGAGATGGGAGGTAGAAATGGTTGGTTTTAAAGCTTGCTGGCTGACTCACTTCACCAGTAGAGTTCCACTTGGTGGAGAGCCAGGCCAATGACAGACCCTACCTCAAACAAAAGGAGGCAGACACCTGAGGACTGATATTTGAGGTTGTTCTCTTGACTTTCACCCACATATTTGCACACGCAAGAGCACATGCACATGCGCGCTCTCTCTCTCTCTCTCTCTCTCTCTCTCTCTCTCGCTCATGTTCTTATGTTCTGGCTTTGGGTTGTTTTCTTTTAAATCATTTTTCTCATATAATATATCCTGATAATGATTTCTCCTTTCCTATGACTTCCAGTTCCCCCACCTCTCCTCCATCCTGATCCACACCCTCTCTGTCTCTCCTTAAAAACCAAACAGGCATCTAAAGAGTAATAACCAAATACAACACAATAAGATGAAATAAAAACAAACGCATCAGAATAGGACAAAACAAACAAAACAAAAACAAAGGCACATGATGCAGAGGCACACATGGGTGTGCACGCACATGGAAATTCTATAAAAACACAAAACCAGAAGCCATAATACATACACAAAAGACCTGTAAGGTGCAACAGCAACAACATCCCTGACTTAACATCATGAGCCAAAGAAACTCCAAAGATGTGGTTGAGTTTGTGCTGCCCATCTACTGCCATTATGAGTGCTTTTACCCTGTGAGACTCCCTTGGAGGAAACCAACCTTTCTGTGTAAGTAGATATGAACTGGTGAGAGCTTCCGGATTCGGGGTGGGAGCGTGTGCCCACTTCTTTTAGCTCTAGGTCCCCACCTGGTGCAGACCTGTGAGGCCCTGTGCATGCTGCCCCAGGCTGACGCTGTGGGGTTGAATGTGCACTAGAAGGCCTTGTGTCTAAAGGCCTTGCTGTCCTCCACCACTTCTGGCTTTTCTGCCTCCTCTTCTGGAGAGTTCCCTGAGCCCTGAGGGGAAGGCTTTGGTGAAGACATCCCTTTTAGCAGTCCAGGGTCTCTGACTGTCTGTATATTGTCTGGCTGTGGTCTCTGTATTTGTTCCCATCTGCTACAGGAGGAAGCTTCTCTGAAGATGGCTGAGCAAGGCACTGAATTATGAGAATAGCAGAGTCATTTTATTGCTCTATTCCTTTAGCAGAACAGTAGTGTTTGCTTTCCGCTTAGGATCCTGGCCTGTCTAGTCTTAGGTTCTTTGCCACCCAAGCAACATTGGGTATGGGCTCCATCTCATTCTGCGTTAGTACATTTGCTTTTCTGTTACATTAACTCAATTTTCCAGAACCTTCCATAAAATTGGCTATTCACTCTACAAGGAAAACGGGACCTGGGGTAGCCAAATGCTCAATGGGGTTCCTACCTACATGGACACTTGTTGGTCTAAGTGGTCAAGGCTTGTGTGCAGCTAGGTCAGGAAGAACACAGGACCAGTGCCTTTCCCCCCAGCTTAGAGGCAGACTTGGATAGAGTTACTGTAATGAAATGAGCACCACCATCGACACAGCGTTGCATTGGCAGTTTTCTTATGTTGTTTCACTTAAGCCACATGGGACGGGCTTTTTCACACGCTCTAGAGGAGCAACTGGAGGCTCACAAAGGTTGAGGAATGTGCCTACCTCATAAATGTCCCAGACAGGAATCTAGTATGAGTCTGCATAGTATCACAGTCTTCATATGGTCATTGCCTGGATGTTTGTACATCCCTAGTCTCCATGAAGGGATCATTCATAATGCAGGGAGATGGTAAAGTAAAAGTCCTCTCCGCATCTGCACTACAACATGCAGACATACTGTGGGATGTACAAGCTGCTCCAGCCTCATGGAAGAGGTGTAGGTCATCTTCTACTGCCTTTGGGATTCCCTTTTGTAGAAAGACAAGCATGTTTTTTGGGGGGGTTGTTTGGGGTTAGGAAGAGCAGGGAGACTGTAGCAGTTCTCTGGTAGAGAATTGGCATGGTGCTGTTTAAGGGACTTCATTGGGAACTTTGACAGAAGGGGCCAGCCAGGAAGATCTTTGTCAGGAGTGAGGCCAGACAGTATATCAATGTCAAGTTTGCTGCCCCTCCCTCTCCATGTCTCTCCAGAGCTTCAGAATGTGACCTTATTTGGATAGGGGTCTTACAATGTATGTCAAGTTGGGGTGTGTTCTTACCGGACTCAGTTTGGTCACAATCCTATCCCTGGTGTGTTCATGGGAAGGACATTTGGACAGATTTGAGACCAGAGGAACACTGTGGGGCAGCTGAGACTGAGGGGTTTGATCTTTCATCACACGGGGATGATAAACAAGGATGAGGCGAGGGAGAACCCAAGCCACCAAGCTTGACAGTGTGCCATGCAAGCAGCTGCCACTCCCTCTTGGCCCCCTGTTGCTAAAGGGACATATTCAGCAGATTATGCCCTGGTGGAGCCACGTAGGCTCCAAGAATGGTCATGTGATCTAGAATGTCCGCATGGTGTTCAGAATCGAATCCCAGATGACATGTTTTACTCTTCCCATGAGCATCCGTATTAGTTACTTTTCTCTGACAAGAGCTCCTTAAGGGAGGAAGGTTTATTTTGGTGCCAGTTGGAGGGCACAGGGCATCGTGACAGGGAAGACATGGTGGCATAAGTGTGAGGCAGCAGGTCACTGCCTCCACAGTTAGAAAACAGTCATGGGTACTTGGGCTCAGCTGGCTTTCTCCTTTTTATTCAGTCTATTCAGGTGACAGTCTTTCTCCCTTCTGTGGGGAGTCTTTTTTACTCCAGCCCCTGGAATTATGCCACCCACATTTTGGGAATCTTCTCACCACAGTTAAACTAATCTTGACACTCCTTTACACACACATGCTCAATAGCTTGTCTCCTAGATACTTGTAGAACCGATCAAGCTGACAACCAATACCAACCATCACATCCTTATATAACTCAAGCTTTCTGGGACATATTGGGGCATTGCCATGTCCTCTGGAATGCTATCTCCCTATCTCCTTCACTGGCTATATCTTGTCTGTCCCAAATGCTGACTTTTTCTACCCTGGGCATTTGTAGTCTAATGTAGATGCTTTGTTCTGCAACCTCAGAGCACACAGTGCCAGCATTACTTACTGGACAACGCCCTACATAGCTGTCCTGAAGTATTTTATCTGTTTTTATATTTAACTCATTAGTTTGTGTTTCTATAAGCCTGACCAGGGTTGATGTGCTGCCTCTTGGGGTCCATCTCAACTCTTTAAATGCAGATAGTGAAAACTTCTGTTTCCTTTTCTCTTATATACTCGTTGTACATAATTACTAAACATATATAGGTATAGATAAGAAAGAAGTTTCTAGGGGGAGGAGGTAAAAAAAAAGAAAGAAGTTTCTAAACAGTGATAGGAGTTAGTTTTCCTGGCTTGAGAAGGATTACAAAGAGGAACAGTTGACTCAAAGTTAAATCTTGATTTTGGGGGTATAGCCTACTTTCATCTTGGTTGCTTTGATAAGATACCCTGGCTAAAAGCAACTTAGGGAAGAAAGGGTTTATTTGGTTTCTAAATCTAGGTTCTAGACCATGATTTGGAGGAAGTCAAGACAAGAACTAAAAGCATCACACACAGTCAAAAGCTTAGAGTAATCTCACGGCACCTGGCTCTCTTGTTCAGCTTTCTTTACCCTTACACAATTCAGGGCCCAACCTAGGAATTGGCTTTCCTCTCTCAATCAAGCCTTCTTCCTCAATCAAGACAGTCCCCTACAGACATGCCCACAGGCCACCTTGATCTAGGTCATTGAAGCTCTTCCTAGATGGTTCTAGGTTATATTCTTAACAGTTAAAATAATTATCACAGTATAGATTGTGTACTCTGTGTATATCATGATCATTCAAATTCTTACCCTTCTAGCAATCCCAACCTTGTTTAAGCAGAAATCGAAAGGAGTAATTGAGGATCTCTTGTGGGCCTGTTCCATGATGAGCCAGTGGCAGCCTTGTAAAATAAGACTTGACTCTTTCCCTCAATGTGCTGTGTAGTTTGTTCAGGAAATACTGACATAGAGCAAGTGAGTGTTTGGAGTAAGTTGGTTTCCTGTAGCTTTTGAGTAATGTGACACAGTACAGGCAGGCCTGCCAATCAGGCTGTGCTCCTGGAAGCCTTGTTTGTTTTTTGTGGCTTCCCTCTCCACTTAGCTGTGACTAATTGAAGCTGAGCCGACTGTACTTTATCGCTCCTGGAAACAGATGAGTGGTTCAGAAGTAGCCAGTGGCCATGAACAGAATTGTGTTCTACCGTAATTCCTATTCTGAAGCTCTGACTGCCATGTGATGGTATTTGGGGGTGAGTTCTTGGGAGTTATATAGACTTAAATACAATCATGAAGGTGGGGTCCTTGATGGGATTGGTGTCTGCATAGGAAGAGGCTCTAGGAAGACGTTCCCTCCACCTCTTCCTTTCCACCATCTGAAAATCAGAAGGACACTCATCAGAAATCAATAGTGCCAATGACACAATACTTCCAGTGTCCAGAACTATGGGGAAGTGAATTTCTGTTGTTTAAGCTGTCCAGGATATTGTATCAAGCCATGGCAGCTGGGCCTGGCTAAAGCAGTTGTGTGTACACAGTGAGTATGAACTGTAAAGACTAAAAGGTGGCAGGGGGTCGCGGGGAGCATGGCTCAGTAGGCAGAATGTTTCGCTAGCATGAATAAAATCCTGGCATTAATTACAGATGACACATAAACCAGAAGAGGTGCTACATACACCTAATCCAGCTCTTACAGTGTGGAGGCAGGAGGATCAGAAGGTCATGGTCATTCTGTACTATATTATGAGTTTAAGACAAGCCCTGGAAACATGGGGCCCTGTGTCAAAAAGGGGGCCGGGGTGAAAGGCAGGTGTAGAGGCTGTGCTTGCCTTGTGGGTGGGAGTTCCCATGAAAAGCATGTGCATTGGATTTTTGTTTGTTTAAAAATGTTATATTACTTGTTTATTACATGTTATGTGTGCATACGTCTATGTGTATGTGAGTATAAGCACATGCATATGTAGTCTCTAGATACATGGCTTATTTCATGGGTGCTGGGATCTGGATTCTGGTCTTCATCCTGTACAGCAAGCGCTCTTAACTGTTGCGTCATCTCTTCTATCCATTGAACTTTCCTCTCTCTTATTTAGTCTTGGGGTCTCTGGCTGATGTGTCTAACCCATGGCCCTGAACATCATGCATCTCAGGATATCTATGAATTCAGCACAACACAAAACCACAAAGTTATTTCAACATTGTGAAATTCTTGTTTTAATCTAAAATATCTCAATTGTGTGGCTTTTGAGAATGAACTTTGTAGATGACCATGTCATGTCACAGAATCAAGTCTAGACACACCTACAAAAATGGCCATAAGTCAAGATGGTTGGTGTACAGGAACCCTCATGTGTCAGGAGAGACACAAGGGAAAAGGAAAACCAAAGTTCATGAACCATGTGGAATGAATTACAGATCCCAAAGAGATTAGGGGTGGCCCTGTGGAGCCAGTAGGAAGCTTGGGCGTACAGGAAACTCAGCCTTGGAAGCATGTGTATCTCTGGGGCGTGAACTATGGGGCTGCATTTTATTAAGGGGTCCTCCACTGTGCTTCCTGGTGGGGATGGGGCATCTGGGCTGGTGGCTAAGAAAATACACACTGAGAATGAGTTTGTGTCCTTGGCTCCATTCTTGGTGATTAGGTTTCGTCGTGGTTAGCCGCTGTGGGATCTGTTCGGCCTGGGGTCAGTGGGGTGAGAAGAAAGCTCAGAGACTTAAGATGGAGGGGGGAACTGTTAACTAGGCCACAGACAGTGGAGTGCAGCTGGGTTCAAATGACTGCTTAGACCCAAAGATGGGTGCTGGGACAGCAACTGTGTCAAACACATTCGTGATGATGTGGAGGATGCCAAAGAGAAAGAGGCAGCCGGAGAGCCTTTAGCCAGGAGGAACGCTGGCTTCTCCAGGATGCTTCTGTTCCTGGTTCTTGATGCCTACAAGTCCAGGCTGCCCTGCGTTGTGTGTCACCCTAGCATCTTCCCCACAAGCCTTCATTAGTTCTTGAGCCAAAAGACCCGCTATCAGGATCCTTCCATGTGAGGGAGGAAAGCCAGCGCAAAGGCCAGGTATCTGGTACCAGGCTTGTCAGCGAGCCATGGCTCCTTAGCTGCAGGCACCTTTCCACACCCACTCTCTGCTCCTCCTACCCTTCAGACTCAGGAAAGCAGACCTGAGGTGGTTCTGAAGCCTCCGGGAAAGTACACTATCCCACTGCCACCATCTTGGATGCCAGGAATGATGGCATCCACCCATAATTCCTGCATTGGGAGGTGGAGACAAGAGGATCAGGAATTGCAGGTTAGCCACGGCTATATAGCGAGTTTAAGGCCAGCCTGGGCTCTATGAGACTGTCTCAAAACACAAAAATGAAAACAAAGAAAAACCCAGTTGGTCATGGTGGCATACAACCATATCCCAGTGCTAAGCAGACAGAGGATCTGTTAGTGTGAAGTCATCCTGGTGGTCTACATAGCAAGGTTCATCCAGCCAGAGCTATATAATCTTTGTTCTGTCATACCCAATGGTACCTTTCCAGCATCAAATCTGGATAATGCCATCAGATAGAGAGCAAGGCCCTCACCATCTACACTGGTGCTTTTGGATCTTGTATTTAAGAGTCTTATCTGTGTTCCTGGCCCATGGCCAAGGTCTTCCTATTCCAAACCCTATTTGGTTCTCTTATTCAAAGATACTTGCACTCATGCACACATGCACACAAACATGCACACATTTTAACTGTGATGGGAGTTAAACCCAAGGCCTCGCATACAATAAGCAAGTTTCTTTTAGCACCGAGCTACACCTCTAGCCATTGGTCAGAGAGTGTGCTAAGTCTCACTGTGTGCCCCAGGCTAGTCTTGAACTCATGACCCTACTGCCTCTGCCTTCCAGACATGTATCACCATGCGCAGCTGTAGATATCTATTTTAAGGACTGGAGAAGGGACTCAGCAGTGAAAAGCACTTTTTGCTCTAAAAGAGGACACAGGTTTGGTTCCCAGCACCTGCGTGGTAGCTTGTAATGCATAACTCCAGTTCCATGGGACTTGACACCTGCTTCTGAACATCGTGGGCACCAAACATGCACATAATGTATATGCACATAATGCATGCGCACACACACACACACACACACACACACACACAGAGGCAAGACACACATGCACATGGAGGCTGGAGAAATGACTCAGAGGGTAAGAGCACTTGCTGCTCTTCTAGAGGACCTGGGTTCAATCCCCATCATGCACAGGATGGCTCACAACAGGCTCTAACTCAAGTTCCAAGGGATCTAATACACTCTTCTGGCCTCTTGTGCACTGGTCACACACATTGTGCACATATGTACATGTAAAGCAGACAGACATGCACATAAAAATTTTTAAAAACCACGCATATACATGAAATAGATATAAAATTTAGATACATATTTTTATTGGTACTCTTGTGTGTCAGATAGGTATGTGTTCATGAGATTTAATGCCATATGTGTATGAACACTCTCAGAGGCCAGAAGAAGGATCTCTGGGAGCTGGGGTTATATTGTGAGGCTCCTAACATGGGTGCTAGGGACTAAACTCGGCTTCTCTGGAAGAGCAGCAAGAACTCTTAACCATGAGCTATCCTTGTAGCTTCAAGATGTGTATTTTTAAAGCAAGTTCATTCATGTGACATTATGAGCCGCCTAGATGTCTGTCCATCAACAGAAGACAAAGCCAGGAAAATATGGAGTCTACACACGATGGAACTCCACTGAGCAGTAAGACAAATGAAAGTAGGACATTTGAAGGACAAAGGATGGAACTGAAGACCATTGTGTTAAAGGAAATTATCCAGACTCATCTAGATTAGTGTGTGTGTGTGTGTGTGTGTGTGTGTGTGTGCATGCGTGTATCACAGAAGTAGAAGCAGGACTATAAAAGAGAAGCCAGAGGTCTTAGGGTGGAGAGAGGAAAAAGACGATAAAGGAATATATGTGACATGAAAGGGGAGGGACTATAGGGGGAGGGAAGGGAAAGAAGGGAAGTAATTATATGTAATTAATGTAATTATGTATAATTACATATGTAATTATATGTAACTATGAGTATTTATATATCCATATGAATGTATTTATATATTAAAATGCCACAATGAAAGCCATTACTTTGTATGTTAATTTAAAAGATTAATAAAATGTGAAAAATGAATTCACTAATTGGAATAGTTACTACTCTTTCTATGGCACACTCCAGTGGTATTCTAGAAAAATCCCCCCAGTATTCTCTCTTTGTGAAGTTAATTTGTAAAATCATACACTTCAATCATCTATTAAGAATGTCATATTCTGGGCTAGAGAGATGGCTCAGTGGTTAAGAGCACTGAATGCTCTTCCAGAGGTTCTGAGTTCAATTCTCAGCAACCACATGGTGGCTCACAACCATCTGTAATGGGATCTGATGCCCTCTTCTGGTGTGTCTGAAGACAGCTACAGTGTACTCTTATACTCATATATAATAAATCTTTAAAAAACAGAATGTCATATTCCACATGCTTTTTAAGTGTCGTTCTTGTATGTCTGGTCACTCTGTATGTCTGTTCAATTTGAGCATGATTTTATTAAGAGCATGTTAAACCCCTGATCATAAACTAACCCTAAAGACATAGAGGAAATATAAGATTTAAATACAAGTGTGTTAGACATTTAAGTTGCTGGTGGCACTGCCTGCATTTATGTGCTTTGGGGCTTCTTTTTATACTGTGTTTTATAAGCAGATAAACATATGCAACTCTTGAGAGTTTCATATACGTCATCAGATTCCTTCCCAATGAGGAGAGAGAATCATTCCCCCCCTCACCAGCAGCATAAAAGTCCTGTTGGAACCTCACTGTTCTCCTTTCTGTCCTAGCCTCTGTGTCTTTCTACCCAAACCTCCAATGAGTATGTGAATAGAGAAACAGGTTTTTCTCAGCTTTCTGTGAGATGCACTGTGAAACTGCCCCAGCCACGAATCTGTAGATCCAGTGATACCGCAGAGGGGAAAACATGTATCCGTTTTTCCCCATTTGATAAGATCGGAGTAATTGTCTCACATAAACCTCCTTTAGATGACATTTTTGAGCAGATTAGTAAAGACTGGGCAAAGATATGGATAAACTTAGTTTTTCTGAGACAGGGTCTCTTATAGCCCAATCTAGCCTTGAGTTTGCTGTTTAGCCGAGGCTGGCTTTCGACACCTGTTTCCCCTACCCCCATTCCCCCAGTGCTGGGATGAGTGGTCAGCACCACCAGGCTCTGCTAAGTTTTTTATTATCATACATTTTTAACATTTATCTTAAGTGCTAGAGAGATGGCTCACACCTGTAACTTCAGTTTCAGGGACCTGACACCTTCTTTTGGCTTTTTTGTGAGCACCAGGCAGGCAAATACTACTCATGGGCATAAAATTAAAATAAATATTTTTAAATGTATTTTATTTTTATTTAGTTATATGTGTCTGTCTCTGTATGTGTACATGTGCACATGTGTGCAGGTGCCACGGAGGCCAGAAGAAGGCATCTCATCCCTGGAACCAGGGTTGCAAGCAGTTGTAAGCCATCGACTACACTGTTGCTGTCTTCAGACACAGCAGAAGAGGACATCAGATCCCATTACAGATGGTTGTGAGCCACCATGTGGTTGCTGAGATTTGAACTCAGGACCTCTGGAAGAGCATTCAGTGCTCTTAACCACTGAGCCATCCAGGATTATGCTTTTTAAAGCCAAGGGCTGAAAACTTGATTGTCTTCACTCAGATGTGTTTGTGTTTATGTTTGGGGAAAGCAGTCTCTGTTGTGAATCTGAGGTGGTGGGATGGTCTCATGGAAGAGGTGGGGCTTGATCTGGGCTGTAAAGGGATGTAGGAGGCAGGAAAAACACAGTTTGGGCACCGTGAAGAGTTTAAGAGTATAGCTCAGTTACAAGGTCCTGCATAGTCAAGCCAGAATCCAGAAGATGTCCGACACTCTGTATGGAGCAATTTAAAAGCCATAAAAGGAAAGCGGAGGGAAACGAGCTGAGCTACTTGAAATAATAGACGATGGTTTTTGAATAGCCGTAAATATATGCTTATCACCTGTTGTAGCAATTCTATGCTTAAGCATTCACCCAGGAGAAATGACAGGATATGCCCTAAGAAACATTGGGCTCTGGTCAAGTATTCCTCGCAGCCAGATACCTCATAGCTCAAGATTTGAGGAGAGTGGGCTGAAGAGTTCTGCCCTCCACATAAATGTCATACACACACACACACACACACTCTACATACACCACACACCACACGTCATACACATACATACTACACACACACAAACACAAACCACATATACCACACACCTCACACACACAGAGACCACATACACCACACACCACACATCACAAACATACACACCATATGCACACACAAGCAGAGACCACATATGCCACACACCACATATCACACATCACACACACACCACACACACACACACACGCACATGCACACACACACACATGCACACACACATGCACACACACATGCACACACACATGCATACACACATACACATGCACACACACATGCACACACATGCATACACACATGCACACACGCATGCACACACACCACACACACGCACATGCACACACGCATGCGCGCACACACACACGCACACTAGTGAAGAACCATTTGCCCTTCAAAATGAACTCCTTTACAGAGCCCCCAAGTGTGAGGCAGCTGCTTCCAGGAAGGATGGGGTGTCCCTTGTGGGTGGGTGGGTATGCACCAATGAAATGAGGGAAATTCTGGTTTGGGGGAGGAGCTTGTTGGCGCAGAAGATCAGCTCTTTGTGTGTATGGGGCGCGGGGTAGGTAATTGTTAAAGTCCTCACTGTGAGGGTCTCTGATCCCAAAGGAAACTAGAAAACCCAGTGATGTCCAGCCAAAGGATGTGTTCTTGGCTCCAGACATCAGGAAGAGGTGCCTCTGTGTTCCTTCCTCTCAGCCAGAGTGGGCTCATCTTTCATGGAGCTGTGTGGAGCATTCCTTGCCCTTTAATCCAGGCCTTGGCTGCTAATGGTGTTACAGGAACTATTCCTTCTTTTTCACTGGAGTATTTATGAGCCTTAGGAGAGCACAGAACAAGTGTGATGGGGCCTCTGCTCATTTCCTCACCAAGAGACGTCACCTCACTGTCTCCCTCCAGTCTTAGCTATAAACTGCTTCTCTCATCTCTTCCCCTCACCCCAGCCATTCATCTTCCAGCCATTCATATTCACAGCATACCTAATCCACTTTGTCTGTCACTATGCTGGGAAATAGATGTCTCCTGTTTTACTTTATTAGTCACTAGCCTCTTCAGTCTTCCTGCTCTCCTGCCCTTCGGATAGCCAGAGAGCATGTGCCCTGCGGAGTGAGAGGCCCACTCACCCTAGCTTCTGCCTGACGCAAATGCGTTGAGCCATCCCGTGTTTCTGTGGTTTGCACATGCTGCTTTCCTGCCTGGCATTCCCTGCCCTACCCCCACCCTCTGTCTCTGCCTGGGGAAATTGCTGCGTTAGAAGGCCCTGTCTCAGCCAGCACAGGGCTCCCTGTGGGTATGATGGTTTTTCTTGTGCCATATCCAGCTAGACTTGAACTCTGCAAGGTCTGGGACTCTTCCACTCATCTGTATAGCACACCAAAGATGGATAAAGGACTGAATGTCACTGTGGTCAGCAGGATGGGAGGCCAATTGGAAGGAGGAAGAAGGAAGCAGAAGTCTCTCATACTTCTGACACCCAGAGACCGATTTAGAGAAGCCCTTAGGAGATGCTGAACACAACAGCTCCATGTGTTTGAAGTCACTACTGATTTTACTTAAGATAGTAAGGCTTTCTTACTGTCTGAAAGTGTTCTGTGTGAGTGTAGGGAGCTTCTTGTGTTGTGGATCCCACTTCCTCTTTACTGTTGACATTTATTTTACATCTTGTTTTTGACATAAAGAGCCAGGGAATGCACTTATGCCTTCCCCTTTACTTCATTTGGACGAATTCCCAAGAAGAAATTACCATCAGAGGACAGTAACTCTGTTAAGGATTGAGAAACAATAGCAGTTTGGCTCCTGGGGAGAGTGTGCCAGTCCCTGCCCCCAACTACAGCTTTTTCTTTCTCTTTTAGGCAGGGACCCACACTGTAGGCCTGGGTAGCCTGGAACTCACAGCAGACCAGTCTCAAATTCATGGTTCTCTTTGCCTCATCCTTCCAAGTACAAAGAATATAGATACAGGTCACCATATAGGTTTGTTGTTGTTGTTGTTTTAATGATTGAGTTTATGGAGTCTCTTCATTCATTCATTCATTTTTGTTCTTTCACTACTGGGGTTTTGCATGTCCAGGCTAGGCAACTGTTCTACCATTGAGCCACAACTCCCAGAGGGCGCGCACACACACACACACACACACACACACACACACACACACATACCCCTAATAAAGTTAATTTAAAAAAAAAAGTAAAAGGGGATGGTCAAAAACAAACAAAACCAGAGCACCATTGGCCACTTCTACTTGGCCATGGCTTCAACTTGGAGGAAACTTTCTGTGCACCTTTTATTTCAAAAGAGACCTGTCATGCTATAATCCTGGGGCCAGGAGTCTGGCCTTCAGTGACAAGGCCAGCTCTGTCAGTCCAGCTGCGCTTTTCCACGCACTGTGGGAGAGGGAGCCTCTGGAGCAGCATCCCAGGCTCTCTGGAGCAGAGGCGGGAAGGAGGCTGGTACTGACCTCAGCTGTGCACTCTAAGCCATTCTCCATTAGTCACATTTATTAAGGAGGAGCTCAGAACTCCGGCTTCTGGAAGCCAGACTGGTTTTAGGAAACCTTTTGGGAATGAATGGAAAATGGGTCTCGGATGAACCATTTGCTGCTGTCTCTGTTGGAGAAGTCACCGCTGTGCATTTATCTGCATAGACCCTCCTCTCCTGGCAGCTTAGCTGAGTCATTTGCCTGTAATTGCCTGAGAACTGAACTTGTAGCCCCTGGGACCTACACATCCGTGGCAGGACTAAAAATGCTCTTGCTGACTTGTACAAGGACATTTTGCAAATCATTGTTTTATGAATGACCTTATATAGAGAGGATGGTTTTTCCTAAATTATGGAGCGGGATTAAGTGTGTGTGTGTGTGTGTGTGTGTGTGTGTGTGTGTACTTGCATGTCTGCAGAGACGTGTACTTGTGTGCATGCATGTGCATGCTCGACCACAGAGGCCAGGGTTAAAACTGGTCGTCTTCCTCAGTCACTGTCTACCCTGCACACTTGACTCCAGAGCTTACCAGTCTCATTTGTTTAGCTTACCCTGGGGATCCCTTGTCTCTGCCTTCCTATTGCTGGAATTATAAGTAGGCTATCATACCCACCTATAATTTACATGACTGCTAGCACATTACCCACTGAGCTATCTCTCCGAGTCTCAAATTACGCCTTAAAATTAATATCATATTATCTCTTAAATTAGTTTTAAAATGAATTAGGCTGGGGCTGAGGCAAAAGGATCACCTCTACTTTGAGAACAATCTGAGCTACATAGTATGTTCCAGAACAGCTTGGGCTACAGAGTGTGGCCTTTTCTCAAAACAACAATCCAAATCCAAAATAAATAAAGTAAAAAATGATGTAGGGATTTTGTTTGTTTTTGTTTTTGTTTGTTTGTTTTGAGTTTCTCTTTGTAGCCCTGACTGGCCTCAAACTCAAAGAAATTCAACTGTCTCTGTCTCTCTGTCTCTCTCTCTCTCTCTCTGTCTCTCTCTCTCTCTCTCTCTCTCTCTCTCTCTCTCTCTCTCTCTCTCTCTCTCTCTCTCAAGTGCTAGCATTAAAGGCCTGTGCTACCACAGCCCAGCAGGGATTAATTGAGCATTGTGAGATGGGACACTCCTACCTGGAGAGCACCGCCATGCTGGCCCCTTTAAGTCTCTTGTTTCATTTACTGTAAAGTGGGGATTGCTGCTGGGGTGGGTGAGGTGATTTTCAAGGTACCTGTAGCCATAAGTTAATGGGGCAGTGGACTGTGGCCTTTGCAGCATATATTTGGTTGTCTGCACATGCTATATTGGGAAGGACACATGCACTAGGTTTTTTCATTTTATAGATGAAATTGAAACAGAGAAGTTTAATAACTTGAGGTCATAAAACCAATACCTGGTAGAAATGAGAAAAGGACACTTCCCTCTAAAGCGCTGTCCAGCACATGAGGGGGTTTACTCTGGCAGGAGCTGGAAGCAAGCCTGCTTCATCATCTGCTCCAGAGGAGGCTGGTCTGTGTCCTGGACTCCCGGCCAGCTGAGGTGGTGTGTGCTGGTGCTGTGATCTGTAGCATTGTCCTGGCAGTGGCCCCTCAGGGTGGAGCTTCAGAGAGAACACTTCAGAGATGTCCCACATTTCCTGGCTTTGATGATCTTAGATGTCCTCTGGAATAACAGAGAAAGTAGATGGGTTTGGATCAAGAAGTAGAATCTGGACTGGACCAAGGAGTGGAGGCTCCTTGGGTAAGGCCACCCTGGACAACTTTAGTGATTAAAAAATAAGTGAAAAAGAGAGGGGGAGGGATGCAGCTCAGCGAGAGGATGCTTGCTAATGGCATGAGGTTCTAAGTTCAGTTCACAGGACAACCAAAACCCCAAAGCAAAACTGCTCCTTAGAGTGGCCCCTGTGGGCCAGCCTGCCTTGGGTCACTGCAGGTTCCTGCATGAGCAGGTGTTTGAAAAGTTAGGAATTGAATGGCATCCTACAGGAACCTGAACTGCTGCTGGGGTGGGCTAGGTGACCTTCAGGGTACCTGTGACCATGAGTTTATGTGGCCCTGGACTGTGGCCTTTGCAGCATATACTTGGGTTATCTGAGCATGCTATATTGGAGGAACACATGCAGCAGTTTGATGGACACCCTTGTATTGAGGATCATAGCCATCATATCAATATTCTCACTGTGAGTTCAAGACCAGCCTAGTCCACATCGCAAATTCCAGGATAGCCAGAGCTACATGATAGAGAGACACTGTCTCAAAAATCAACAAAAGCAAAGAGAAAAGTGTCCTTTCTCATTATCCTACCTTCCTTCCCTGCCCTCTGCCTAGTCACAGAGATAAAACACGCCCTTCCTTTCCTGTTTGCCTCTTCTGTGATCAACTCTTTGTTCTCCACCAGCCAAAGGAAAGCTGTGTCAGCACTCTGCCTTGCTGACCCGGATTTCCATCTGCTGGGACAAAGAGATGCAGGAAAAAAATTCCTTTAAGCCTGCAAGTTCCAGGAATATATCACAGCAAAGGTTGGCTACCCACGTGTCTTCTGGTGCCCTGTAGAAGCTTTGCTTGACCTTATGATTGTTGGGGTGCCTGCCACCGTCATCCCACTAACTCAGGATGCAGAGTAGGTGTGACTCAGTCCTGCTCACTGATGTCCTTTGGGGTAGACAGAACCTTCCAGAACAAAGGCATTGCCCAAGCCACAGGGAAGTGAGAGTATGCATGTCTGAGATGGAGGACACACCAGTACCCAGTATGGTACAGTCCTCCGTTCACTGTCAAATTACCAGTGACACAGCACTGTGGGCACTCACCGGGCCGTAGATGCAGTATCCTTAGGGGACACTCACAGACCCTCACAGACCCTTTCTTAATAGCACATATCCAGAATCAATAAACCAGGGCACAGGAGACAGTGGTTCCCTCCCCATGACTGCCCAAACAAACAATGCTTCAGAGTTAGCACTTTATTAGGACTTTATTTTCAGATTTTGGAATACTTCACACATGCACACATGCACAAGCACACACACACACACACACACACACACACACACACACACTCATGCACACATACACAGAGCTACATGTACATACACATGATATCACTTGTGGGTAAAGCCCAAGTTGCAATACAAAATCATCTTTGGGATGGTCATGGTTGCACACGCCCAAGATCCCAGCTTGTGAGAAGCTGAGGCAGAAGGATCAGGAACTCCGTAAAGCTCACCTACACAGCAAATCCAACATCAGCCTGGGTTACTTACATGAGACTGTCTCAAGAAAGCAGGAGAAGAAGAAAGGACTTCATATGGGGGTGGGTGAGATGGCTTAGCTGGGAAAAGTGCTTGCTGTCCAGGCCTGAGGGCCTGAGCTGTTTGATTCCCCAGAACCCACTGTGGAAGGAGATGGCCAACTACCGGAAGTTGCACTCTGACCACTACATACATGCACTTTCACATTCACACGCAGACATCATACATATATACATATATAGATACGTGCATTGATAATAATAAATAAATGCATAATGATTTAGAAATAAATTCCTTTTTGTTTTATATGCACCTTAATCACATAGGCTGTAGGTAATTTTATACAATTAATTTAGTGCGCCTATGTTTTGACTGAAACTTGTTACATGAAGCAGATTACACCGACGGTATCGCCATGATATCCCAACCTAGACTAGGAAGTGGGGTCTGTCTGTGGCACTGAAGTTCTGCCTGAGCTGTAGCCAGTCCTTCCTGGGTCAAGCCCACACAACAAAAGGGTTTTGTGTGGCCCTGCTGGTGGTTTTCGCTCTTTGAGAGGAAATCAGACTGGGCCTTGCGTGACCTCTGAGACCCTCACAGACCCTTTCTTAATAGCACATATCCAGAATCAATAAACCAGGGCACAGGAGACAGTGGTCCCCTCCCCATGACAAACAAACAAACAAATAAACAACACACACAAATCCCAATTGGAAATGTGTTTTCTTTCCTGAGCTATCCTCTGGGAGAGAATCCATCTTGCTGACAGTGGCTGTCCTCAGTCTCCCAGCCAAGCAGAAGTCCTAAATCCTACAGGTACTACAAGGGCTTGACCAGTCAACCAGTCCTACTCAAGTAAGTGCCCCCTGTCACACTTCCTGGTGCCATGCCAACCTTGGAGTTGCCCTCCTACAGTTTCCCAAAACCTTTTGACATTTCTGTTTTCAAGCTTTCAAGGTGTATTCTGGGTATTATCCCATAAGCCCCTCCTACCTGTGGGCGTATGGGATAATGGGTACAGCCGGTTTTGCAGGGGATAAGAGAATCTTCCTGGATCCTATCAAAG